>NC_069499.1:1276267994-1276567994 GCF_027579735.1 Bombina bombina
CAGCAAGGACAACCCAGGTTGTTCACCAAAAATGGGCCGGCATCTAAACTTACATTCTTGCCTTTCAAATAAAGATACCAAGAGAAAGAAGAAAATTTGATAATAGAAGTAAATTAGAAAGTTGCTTAAAATGTCATGCTCAATCTGAATCACGAAAGACATTTTTTGGGTACAGTGTCCCTTTAAGTGAATCATTTCCTATCAACATTTAGTGATTAAACCCCTTATCAACAGTAACAGGTCTATTCACTAAAGGGAGAATTATAGGAGAATTTGTATTGCTATATGGAGCCCTTTTTACTCTCAGTGGCAATACATACTGCATGCACACAGGTGAATTAATGCATTCTATACATCACTATTTAGTGGGTAATCCCTTATCAAATTGGCACTAGGCTGCAAACTACCTGTGTTAACACAGATAACTGCTTGCTTGAAAAAAATGTTAACTGTATCCAGGCACTTAAAGGGACAGTCAACTCAAAAACCGTTTTAAGTTATACATATAAACTTTCCATCAATCATCATTTACCAATGTAGCCCAGTTCTAATATATTGTGTTTGCCAGTAAAATTACTTACTGTTCGCGCTGCAGCCGATTCAAAATGTCAGTTAAGCCCCTCCCCTTTTTAGTCATCAGTGACATCAGCATGTTCTTGTGATCTGTGTAATTTTTCTATCCTCCTCGTAACCGACTTTTGCGCATGCGCAAGGCACCTATTGTACTGAAGTCGGTTATGAGGTGGATAGTTAAAAAGAAAAACCTGCAAAGAAGCCAAGTCTGTGCCTGAGCCTCCCTAGAACAAACTTAAATTTGTTAAGATGCTGCAGTGTTTTGCCCCTTCAGGTTCCATGTAAGTAGAGAGTAACAGAAAAAAGTGCTGGGCTCTGACAGATGATAGATCCAGGTTCTGGAGCTGAGAGTTCCATTTTCTAATTATTGCTCCCACAGTTGATTTCTTCACACCAAGCTGCTTGCCTATTGTAGTGTAGATTCAGTCTTCCCAGCCTGTTGCAGGTCTACAATTTTGTTTCTGGTGTCCTTCGACAGCTCTTTGGTCTTCACCATAGTGGAGTTTGGAGTGTGACTGTTTGAAGTTGTGGACAGGTGTCTTTTATACTGATAACAAGTTCAAACAGGTGCCATTAATACAGGTAATGAGTGGAGGACAGAGGAGCCTCTTAAAGAAGAAGATACAGGTCTGTGAGAGCCAGAAATCTTGCTTGTTTGTAGGTGACCAAATACTTATTTTCCACCATAATATGCAAATAAATTCTTTCCAAATCAGACAATGTGATTGTCTGGATTTGTTTCCACATTTTGTCTCTCATAGTTGAGGTATACCTATGATGAAAATTACAGGCCTCTCTCATCTTCTTAAGTGGGAGAACTTGCACAATTAGTGGCTGAATAAATACTTTTTTGCCCCACTGTATATCATGACTGTTCTGTTGGATATCATCAGGCTAATCTCTATTTGATAAGAAATACTGTGACTACAGCAGTTTATAAACTTATGAATGTCCTATATTCTGACAGGGACTGCTGAATCATTACTATACTAAATCTCATGAGACGTGAATAACACTCAGAGGCTTGATTTCAGTTATATTATCAAATAATTTTACTGAGTTCATATTGAAATTGGACACTATATGTAAGCTCTACTTATCAATTGCGACTACATAAGGTTATTTAAGTGTGTTTTTAATTTATTTCCTAATTTATAATAGTCTCAATAAAATGTATGTTTTAATTTATTTCACAAGTTCATTATAACATGCTGTTCTAACCACATCTTATTTATATGTAATAAACCTTGAGTGCTAAGCTGTGTATTCCTAGTAAGAGTAAGTCTCTTCTTACTCTTTTAAATAGTATTAATGCCTTAATACACCAGCACCCTACCCTATATTCTTATAGAAATGTAACCCTTGTGTTCATTTAAAGGGTCACCTTTAAGATTTATTGTTAACCTAAAAGTAGTGCCATTGGTCCTTATGTTGAAACTATGATCCTCCAAGTGATTGCCTTATTGAGTTTGTTGCCCTCTCTCAGGGCGCTGGGCCAAATACGTTCCCCTGTCTTCAGGACCCTCTAGGAACTCTCAGCTCCTGGATCTATCATCTGTCAGAGCCCAGCACCTTTTTCTGTTACTCTCTACTTACATGGAACCTGAAGGGGCAAAACACTGCAACATCTTAACAAATTTAAGTTTGTTCTAGGGAGGCTCAGACACAGACTTGGCTTCTTTTCAGGTTTTTCTTTTTAACTATTCTCCTCGTAACCGGCTTCAGTACAATAGGCTCATTGCGCATGAGCTATAAGCCGGTTATGAGAAGGATAGAAAAATTACACAGATCACAAGAACATGCTGATGTCACTGATAATGAAAAAGGGGAGGGGCTTAACAGACATTTTGAAATGGCTGCGGTGCGAACAGTAAGTTATTTTACTGGCAAACACAATATATTAGAAAACTGGGCTACATTGGTAAATGATGATTGATTGAAAGTTTATATGTATAACTTAAAACAGTTTTTGGGTTGACTGTCCCTTTAAGCAAAGCAGGTAGTGATCATCCACTTTATTCAGACTTTGGGCTTTATCCAGGCACCTTAGGATTACTTTGGGCTTTATCCAGAAGACAATAGTAGTAGCGTAAAGAGTAATGAGCTGGTAACTCCAATACTAACTAAGAGGGCGCTCCTCTGATAGACAGTATTTATGTATTATAAAAATATGTGTCAAAAATATATATCAAAACAGTATACCAGATAAGTAAACCTAGCAAAAAATGATGTACAGCTAGATACAAACAAATCCACATTTAATGCAATAAAATTGGTAAGTATGTAAAATTCGTAATGTATACGGTAAATACCAATCCCAAAAAGTATGTCCTAGAAGTTCATAATATATACGGTAAATACCAATCCAAAACGATATAGAGGGTGGTGTTCAGTCTCTTAAGATATCCCAAAGAAAAGTCAAGGATAATTTCCCAAAGGTACTTAACCGCTGCTCTCTGGAATGGATCGTCGAATAGCATAGGAATTCCCCTGGAAGTGGGAACAAAATACAGAGGCGCCTCTAAGTGCAGCAACAAACAACACAAGTTGAAATCAGCAATGGAAATCTTATGTCGATGTACTCACATTTAGCAAAGCACACTATAGTGCAAATGAAGCGGACCGAGGCTTCTGAGCCGCTCGGCTGACTCTATGGCAATGGTTACACAGCAGGCTGTAGTGACAGGTGCTCTCCGTGATATTCCACTCACTGAGCCGTCCCACAGAGGTGCAGGTATCAACGATTGTGCAGGATAAATTGACTCTAGTAAGTCAACAGGACAATGGTAGTATATAAAACAAGTGCTTTAATTAAAATTCTTAAAACATCTCAGACAGTGACGCGTTTCTCGGCATGCAACACCGTTTCCTCAGACTGTATTAGTTAAAAACTACCGCTAACCTTTTAAACCTATCTCAACCAATCAGTGAGTTTCTCAGTGTTTACCACACCTCCTCCCTGACGTCATACAATTGTATTGAATAAACTATGTTACCATTAAACAGATATACAAAAGTGTGTATATAAATTAGTGTGATACACCAATGTTAATATGTTCCAAGGCCGCAACTAGAGGCATCGTTTGTCCAAAAATATATACTGACAAATGCATTCACAAATTTTTTTAGTATATTGACCCCCATTGCACTACTGCATTCAATTTCTCCTAAGCAATGTGCACAGCATGTCATAACCTAGACACAATCTCATTTGACGTTTATAATGAATTATATTTAAATGTGATAAATATATGATAATGGATATATATATATATGTAAGGTCATACTTATCGCTAACGGTAATGCCCAAATCCAAAGTATATAATCCAACTACTGCTCAGCCATAGGTGAACTCTTATTCATAAAGATCTCCTATTCCAAGTAACTATCAGAATTTTTACTAAGTGATATAATTCCCAATAAGAACAGTGCCTAAGCACTACCCTAAATATCTACAAATATATAAATGAATATATTATAATAGTGATAAATCATATTGTTATTGTTGATGAGATTGTTAACCTCACAAATATATATAGTGAATGAAAATATATGAATAATATGATAAATGAGAATATACCCATTTAACACATGTGTGGTGAATACATGAATACACATATATGTGCAAATAAGTAACTATATGTGTTAGTACCCTCTCACCTTATAGTGGTTGTAAATATGTATATATCATCAAATAATGTAAGCAGTTATAAAACTGTATATATTATACTAGTGCAATATTACAATTCAGTAATACATGATCCTATGTGACAAAACTATCAAACTCTAACTTATACATTTTAATGTGTAAATAAAATCTATTAATTTCATGTCAAATAAATTCATGACATAAATACATGAAAATAATAAGTGATCTTTAGATGTTTCCAATTTAAAATGCTGCAAGATCTATATTAAGATTATATATCCAAAAAGTTTCCCTTTGACACAATTTTAAAAATCTATTATATTTATGGGATTTTGGAATTGTCTCTATAGGGGTGATCCTAAAACAATTTAATTATCCCTTATGTTTCAAATTACAGTGTCTAGAGACACTATGATTTTGATAGTTACTTTTCATGTTTCTAAAATGTTCAGACCACCTATGGCTCAATCGTCTAATCGTGCGACCTACATAGAGGGCCCCACATTTACAGGTTAACAAATAGATAACATAAGTAGAGGCACGTGATAAAGAGCCATTAATCATGTATGACTGTTTGGATGTGTTTGATTCAAATGAGGTTCTGCCATGAGTGACGTGCTTACACATTTTACAATTCTTTTTCCCCCATTTAAATGACCACCTTTTGTTGGCTCCTGTATATTTCAATTGTGCTGATCTAGTTACTTTATCAAATGGTTTTATTGCATGTTTAACAATTTTACTTGGTGCTAAATTATTTTTTAGAGTATGTGCCCTTTTGAACACCACTTTCGGTTGCTCACCTAGGTTCTCTTTTAAGACAGGATCTTTTTTAAGGATATTCCAATATTTTCCCAACGCTTTTTTAATTTCCTTATAATGACTGTTATATTGTGTTATAAACATTATATCGCAGTCCTGTGTTTTTTCTTCTTTGGATTTTTTTAAAACTGATTTTAAAATTCTCTTATCAGATCTTGATCTCAAGTAACTCTTCTCAATCAGACTGGGTGGGTATCCTTTTTCTATAAACCGTTCTTTTAAAGATAGGCTCTGTTCATCATACATTTGAATATTGCTACAATTTCTCCTAATACGTTTAAACTAACCGTATGGTACATTAGTTTTCCATGGAATGGAATGATTACTATCAAACCTAAGAAAGCTATTACAGTCTACAGTTTTAAAATGTGTTTTGGATTCTATTCTTCCCTGCTCATTGAAGGACAAACTTAGATCCAAAAACACTATAGACTCAGATTGTATGCAACTAGTAAAGGTTAAACCCAAATTATTAGAATTTAGATGTGTAACAAAATCAGTAGCCTCTACAAGGCTTCCCTTCCAAATAAAAATAAGATCATCTATGAAGCGACCATAGAAGACTAGACTCGCCCCAAATCTAGAGTTATAGATGTAATTCTCCTCAAAGTATCCCATATAGAGATTCGCAAAGCTGGGGGTGAATCTGGTCCCCATGGCCGTTCCCTTAGACTGTAGGTAAAACTCATCTTGGAACATAAAATAATTGTGCTCCAATATAAATGCTATTAATTGCAAAATAAATTCTCTTTGTAAAAATGGCAAATACCAATCTCTTTCCAGAAATTTGGAAATAGCCTTAATTCCTAAGGAATGTGGGATATTGGAATATAACGCTTGGACGTCACAAGTGATCCACATATATGGTCCATCCAGGTGAAAACTTTGTAGTTTCTCCAATAGATCTGCTGAGTCCCTAATATAAGAGGAGTCTAATCCTTGAACATATTTTTTTAAAAAGAAATCCACATAAGATAAAGCATTATCTGTAGGACTACCTATTCCTGCTATGATCGGTCTTCCTGGAGGGGATGTTATGCTTTTGTGGATCTTAGGAAGATGGTAATAAAAAGCAACATTTGAAAATTTTGGTATTAAATATTCTTTTTCAGATTTTAAAATTATTCCTTCAGCATAGGCAAAGTTTAAAATTCCAGACAATATACCTAAATATTTTTCAGTAGGATCTTCAGCCAGTTTTTTATAGTATATTCTATCCTGAAGTATATTTTTAGCCTCAAGTAAGTAGTCGTTAAAATTTTGAACCACAATTCCACCACCCTTATCCGCCTGGTGGATTCCAATATCTTATAGGTTTGAGCAGGATCAGGGGGTGGAAAGTGTCAGATATATTTGTAACCTTTCTCTGTATGGTCATATGTGGGACTTCCTTTATCCATGGACTGAGTACTTTCAGCACAAATCGACCTATCAGATCGTTACAATTTAGAGGCGTGTCCCAGCTCGCCTGGTTCAAATAGGAGCCTCATTTAGGACAACGACATTCTCTTGAAAAAGTCGGGTCGTAACCCGACGAAACGCGTAGAGTTTTGTGCACCAAGAAACACTGAGCTACATTGTAGTAGCTTACTACTGTCAGGATTCTGTGAATCTACCTCTGCCATTATCGATTTCCGGTCACCTCTTGGATTTCCGGTTTGGACCGTGTGTCGGATATACCATAGCAGACAGCTCAAACAGCCGAGTGAAAGAAAGCCGGTTGAAAGACCCGGTGGGATAAAGTGTGACGGACATTCATTCATGCCCAGCTGTACTACTGCCGAGTGGTGATATTTTATGCCTGCATTTTTTTATGTTATGTACGTTTGTGCTCGCACTTGTCCTTTTTAACGCAGTGTATTTCATTAAACTGTTTTTACGTTCAGGAGGGTTTTGCGCTCTGTGTTCTTTTTGTCTTTACAGTTTGTCCCTTGGGAGCAGGAACACAGTTTATTGCACCCTTCAACAGAGCAGCATCTTCATATTATCCTTTCCTTCCCTACGTTTGCATTTCTCAACGTCTACATATCTCTTTTAGGGAAGTATTAGTATTATTATTACTGTTCTTGGTTTGTTCAATTTCTGTAATAGTATCAATTGTTTAAGATCTATTTACTTTGCAATACTTGCTGCTTAATATTGGCCTGTTAATCAGGTTATATGCCTGTTAACTCACTATAGAGCAGTGATTGTTATATTATCTTTTGTGGGGTCAGAGAAGCGCAGTCTATATTCTTTTTTGCAATATCTTGATTACGTTTTAATAATTTTAGGGCTCTTCTCTCCTCATAATTCATATTTTGAATTCCTCCATATCTTTTAGGGATTTTTTCAAATTCCTCCAACACCAAATCTTTAAAGATATCAATATATTGAGAGTTAGTACATTTCGGTGCAAAATTTGATTTGTTCCTAAAATTTGTGTGAACAAAGCCATTTAAATGGTCCACTAGCTCATCTGGTTCACTAAAGATGATGTTATTCGATATACGATATATGTTATTCGATATAGGTTATGACGTGCTGTGCACATTGCTTAGGAGAAATTGATTGCAGTAGCGCAATGGGGGTCAATATACTAAAATTGTTTGTGAATGCATTTTATCCTGCACAATCGTTGGTAACTGCACCTCGGTGGGACGGCTCAGTGAGTGGAATATCACTCAGAGCAGCTGTCACTACAGCCTACTGTGTAACCATTGCCATAGAGCCAGCCGAGCGGCTCAGAAGCCTCGGTCCCCTTCATTTGCACTATAGTGTGCTTTGCTAAATGTGAGTACATCGACATAAGATTTCCATTGCTGATTTCAACTTGTGTTGTTTGTTGCTCCACTTAGAGGCGCCTCTGTATTTTGTTCCCACTTTCAGGGGAATTCCTATGCTAGTTTATCCAGAAGACTTTGGGTAATTTTAGGATTATACGGGTAAAGCCCAATGTATGATTATACATTGGGCTTTACCCAGAGCTTCTGGGTAATGTCAGGATTACCCGGATAATGCTAGGATTACCCAGATTTCTGACTTTACCCGTAACATTTATATATATATATATATATATATATATATATATATATATATATATATATTAAACACGGAAATGGACTGCACTCTCAAACTGGACTGGGTACACATCATTTGAAAAAAAAGAAGAAAGTGGATCTGTGCAAGCCAAAAAAAGCACTCTCGGTGCTGGTAAATATTGCGATCAAGTAATGGGTTATACCCACCCCTTAGTTCATCGAGGTAAATAAAGATGTACCTTGATTCTCTATACTCACAGAGATATACTCCTTCCTCCCTGCAATGACACAGAGCTGGATACCTCCGCCTTTGAGATCGCCTGGATGATACCGGACTACAGCGACCTCACCTCTCGTGGCGTCCACCTCCAGCGTATCCCTCTGCTCTCCATTAGTCCTCTGTGAGTGACATCATCAGGGGTAGATGGGAGTAATCAGGGGTAAACAGATCATAGTAGAATCTCCAATCATGGAAAGCAAACTACTGTCAGGCAACCTGGACGATCTGGTCCCAGTTAATAGCAAGCAAACAGTGAAGAGTCCGGTTCCTTAATACTTCAAAACTTTATTGGACACGTAAAATCCAAATGGAAAAATGGAAAACAGCCACAAAATAGCATCACAGAGTAGCGTACACCAGATGGCTTACACATTTCGGTTAATAGCCGTAATCATAGCCTGGGTACTTAATAGCACTCACAGCCAGCTGCACATTCCCCAGAGACCCAGGCATTTAACCCCAGATGAGTCTGGGTGTAAATCTCATAGGGAAAATTACAAAACAAATTCATCGACACCACAAACAGAGAAAGTCTGGCACTCTCTTGCAAGTACACAGATAAGATTAAAAACAAAAATGGAACAGTTAGTTACTGCATCGGCCAAAAGGGTCAAGCCCAGGAACCATGTCAAGGTTCCTTCCTTCCTGGGTCCCTATCCACAGCCAAACAAAACATGCTTTCAATCACACAAACTGGAATCCACACAAGAGTGCACAGGCCTTACGTAATCTCCCTAGACACATACAAAACACGGAAATGGACTGCACTCTCAAACTGGACCGGGTACACATCCAATGACCCTGCAAAATGCACAGCCCTGGATGCTCAATAGCACTCACAGCTAGCTGCACAGCCTCCAGAAACAGAGGCAGTTAACCCCATAGTGATTATGGCAGCCTATTTGAGGCTGTGAGACAACCCCTGCCCTACAGTGGTGATGTGCATGAAGGTTTTGGGATTAACTCTCAATACCTGTATCATTTAACACAATCTGTTAATAAAAGGATTAAGTTTTAATTAAATACCCCTACATGTGATCGGAGCTCCTCATTATCCATTTTTGTTTAATAATTTACCAGAAGAAGTGAACACAATGCTAGTCTGGGGGAGGCTCCATTATCTTTAATTCTGATTGATTGGCATATGGATGCACCAATGATTGGAAAACTGTGGGTATGACAACAGGGAGTGCTAATAGTAAGTGTTCGTATGTGGCACAGATAGTCACTGTGATCTGAGAGAGGGCTGGAAGCAAAATCTTACCTCTCTATGAATGATGGCATGTAACAAGGGAGCAGGCTGTGTGAAGGAATTGCACTGGTGAGATGTGTACCCTCCCCTTATGAAAAAAATAAACGTGAGTGCCTTTATATATCTATCTATCTGTCACTATCTTTGTGAATGAATAAGTGTCTCGATACTGGTTTGCCCCTGTGGTGTGTTGTTGATCAATATTTGGCAAGAGAACTGTTTAATGAACATTGAAAATTTTGGTGGATAACAAGTAACCAGAGTGGATATTTGCA
The DNA here is from genome assembly GCF_027579735.1 of Bombina bombina. Taxonomy (NCBI): domain Eukaryota; kingdom Metazoa; phylum Chordata; class Amphibia; order Anura; family Bombinatoridae; genus Bombina; species Bombina bombina. Next base: position 1,276,277,866 of record NC_069499.1, read on the forward strand.
TGGAAAGTCCTTCTTTGTATTACTTGTTAATGGTTGCTACATCAGATGTGATTATTTTGCCTGATTTGTTTTAAGTCCTCTGCAGTTGTCTCCTTTATTAGTAGACAACGAATACAAGTATTTATCCCAGGTGACAATCCTGAATAGAGAAACAAGAAATTAAATTTTTTGATGGATATCTCACCCATCCATACCTCTAGGGTCTCCTTTTGGGACCGGTTGGAGTGTAGTTTTCATAGATGCCAAACAGCTGTGGCATAGATGATCGTCAACAGCTGTGGCATATGCCAATAATGAGGGAGGCACTTGTAGTTTTTCTGCAATGAAAAAGGTAGCATGCATCATGATATGGGTGGAACTGTATCAGGTGGTTCTTTTAGCTATTCAAATTCTGGAGGTGAACAATTGGGAGTTGGACTTTCTCAGTCACCAATGCCCAGTTCAAAGGAGTGGATTTTGCATTAGCAATCATTCAACCAGATTGTCAGGTATTGGGGCCAGCCAGATACTTTTCTCATGGCTTATAATACTTTAGGAGAGGAAATATGGGATTCTCATTGCACTGTAGAGATGCCAATATGCAAAAGCCCACTGAGTGCCAATTATTTACAATGGTGCTTGTATCAGTTTCTTTCCAGCACCCTGGCAGCTGTATTGGAGGCGAGAGTGGGAATCCCATATATCTATATAATTTTAGCTATGTACTGTAGTCTTATTTAATTTTAGTTTATTTCTCCCTTTCTTTCAAAATTTTTAAACACACATATAATCAGGGGTGGAAAACTACTAGATCACAGAAAAATCTTATTAGCCCACTTCATTTATTACATATATATACCATAAAAATGCTAAATTATTTAAGTTTTAAAAATATTTTTAAAAGATTACTTTCATTCGCTCGCCCATGTATTTATGTACCTTTCCCTATTCACTTGTCTGTCTTTCTCTTTCTTCCTTTCTCTCTCCTTTCTCTTTATGTTCTCTATTAACTCCTTATGTCTCCCCCTGTTCCCCTTTCTATCTTGCAATCTCTACCCCTTTCCCCCATTTTTTATTCTCAATATTCCACTCTTTAACAAAGATGACTAAAGGACATTTCAGAAACAAAGAAAAAAAAAAGCCACTTTTTTAATACATCAAGAGGTATTAATCATTACTTTTAATTTGTCTATAAAAATGAACACAACATTAATGTAGTATATTAAAACATCATGCTAAAAGACAAAAAATCTCAGCTGTTAATGCAGAGTACACCAGAGGCAAAAGGTAGCAGCTTAATATCTAAGCAAGAAAGTGAGACACAGCATGAGAACCTAGCGCAGCAAAGGGGGTAAGTTGTGCAGCGATGGGCAGCAGATTTAAATATATATGTATATGAATATATACATTTATATTTATATGTTTATATATGTATATACACATATTAACACATAAATATAAGCATATACATTTATAATTACAGGGAACACACAGTTCCCATAGACTGCTATGTAAAGGCACTTTTCCGTGCTGTTTTTTTTTCTAACACACCACACCCACCAAATTTAAACCCTAAAAACTGCTGTGCAGTTATTTTTTATTTTTTTAAAAATGCTACATTTTTTAAAAATAAAAAATTACAATATAGTTAAATTTAGTCCAAAAGGGGCACTTTTTGAAAATTAACCAGAGACCTGATCTCTGGTTAATTTTCGGGGGCGGTAATTAAGCTCACAGTAGCAATAACCAGCCACTTGTAATGGCTGGTTATTTATGGCGTGCCCGTAAACAGGTGAATTTGCCCGTTTACAGGCGCGCAATAAATTAGTGCTCCACTTGTAATCTAGCCCCAAGTGACTTAATGCTCCTGTTGAGTTTGGTGTGAGGTTTAGAAGGAGGGAGAGCAGTAGGAAGTGCTGTGTTACAAGTAAGGAGATGATGGTCAGAAAGAGGAAAGGGGGAATTTGTAAAGGTTGAGAGAGTGAACCAATAGCTGAAAATCAGAACCGTAAGAGGAAGTGAGCTGGAGAAGTTGTTTTGCAGCAATGGCAGCGAGATTGTCAGCAGGGAAGTTGAAATCCCCAAGAATGAGGGTAGGGATGTCTGAGGAGAATAAATAAGGTAGCCAGGATGATCTAGAAATTGAGTTTAGGAGCCAGGGGGGCAATATTTAACTATAACATGTAGAGAGAGAGAGGAGTGAATAAGCAAATCATGTGGGTTTAAAGAAAGAAAATGTGAGAGAAGACATGGGTTGTATTTGTTGAAAGGTGTAATGAGAGGTAAGTAAAATACCTATACCACCTCCTTGCCTTTTTCCGGGCCTTGAGGTATAACTGAAGTATAGACTCCCCATGTGACAGTGCAGCAGGGAAGCTGTGTCTGAGGGAGAGAGCCAGGTTTCTGTGAGATCCAGAAGGTCGATGGAGTGGGAGAGGAAGAGGTCATGGATAGAAGTGAGCTTGTTGCACACAGAGTGAACTATTGAAGGGGGTGTTGGTTTTAGTTACAAAAGGAATTTGGAAAAGGTTTCCAAAGTTCTGGTGTTTAGGTCGAAGGCAAGGCATACATAGGTGGGTGAGTTTATGAATTTGTGCGGGATCGGGATTGGGGGATATATAACCAGCAGTTAGTATGAGTAAGAGGGAGAGTGATATAAGATGAACTACAGATTTGAAGTATTGAGAGTGTTTTTGGAATGTGGAGCAGGCGGGATGAGAGTTTAGGAATGTGTGAAGGTCATGAGAGCAGAAGTGAGGTGAGGATAAAAGGGATGGCCGTTGAATGTAGTAGGTGGTGAGGGGAAGGAGTAAATGAAAAATATAGGGCTGGATTACAAGTGGATCGTAAAATATCACTTTCACGAATGCAATATTTGTGCTACACTTAGAAATACCAGCGATGGTATTACAAGTTAGCCGCAATTGCAGGGAAGCTTTGCGCTTACGAGAATGTGTTTCCATAGACTCTAATGGGATCCTCTTTCTCATGCTGTCAGACACGACATGAGAATCTACCACAGCGAAGGGTGTAAGTTGTGCAGCAGATTAAAATATACAGTGTATATGTATACACATATTAACACATAAATATATATGTATATAAGCATATACTTATATATTTACAGGGAACACACAGTCCCCATAGACTGCAATGTAAAGGCACTTTTCAGTGCCTTTTTTTTTCTAAAACCCCACACCCACCAACATTAAGCCCAAAAATCTGCTTTGTGCAGTTATTTTTTAATACAATTAAAGATGCTACATTTTATTATTTTAATAAAGGCATACTATACATCATTTTGGGGCCAATTGGTTTCTGGTTAATTTTATAAGTGCTAATTGTAACCGCAAGCTATCGGTAGCGATAACCAGGCTGGTTATTTATCGCGCCCCCGTAAACGGGCGAATTTGCACGTTTAAGGAAACGTGATAATTAAGTGATCCGCTTGTGATCTAGCCGATAGTTAGTTGAACAGACAAGAGGTATCGAAAAGGAACATGAGGATATAGAACATTTTGCAAGAAGGGAAACAGTGAAATACATAAAACAAAATGTTACAAGAGTACTCACCTAGCGTCTTGTCCCTTGTCCAATCCTTGTTGAGTTCTTGTATAATTCTTAGTCTAAGTGCCTCACTTACAATATGCTCACTTCAGAAATGTGAACATATGCAATTATGACAATGCACACTGCCCAGGCAATCAGTGACGTGCAGTGACGTCAGATGCTGGTGAGGCAGTGGCTAGGATACAAAAAAAGTAGTTTTCCAGCCTCCAGTCAAATTTAAAAGACCTTTATTAATTTCTTACAGGGTCCATCATATCAACCAACAACTTTTCAAACCTATTCCAGGTTCTTAATCATGTCTCACTATTCACTATTTGCATATAATACAGTGGCTAGGATATGCCTTCATTCTTTAGATATCCTTTGTTGAAGAAATAGCAATGCACATGTGTGAGCCAATCACATGAGGTATCTATGTGCAGCCACCAATCAGCAGCTACTGAGCATATTTAGATATGATTTTCAACAAAGGACATCAAAAGAATGAAGAAAATTAGATATTACATGTAAATTGGAAAGTTATTTAATTTGCATATGGGTTTCATATGGGTTTCATGTCCCTTTAAATGGTGTCTTGGAAAACTGGTCTACTTAGTAAACATCTGATTTTAGTCTAAAAGGATTGTAACAGAAACTCTTGCCAGATAACACAATGCTTGCTCTGATTATGAGATCTAGAAATCCATGCCCATTAAAATATATTTAAAACATACTTTTTACTTTAATGCTGCAAATTATGCTTATAGATTCTTTCATTACATAAGGGATGAGAGTCAGAGGGGGAGGAAGAGAGACAGAGAGAGAAAGAGACCATGGGGGAGAACAAAACATAAGGAGAGAGATGTATAGAGAGAGAGAGACACACACACACAAGGGGGGGGGGCACTGCATTTTAAAGTAATAAAACAGCAGAGCTACAGAGAGTTCAGAAAATTAGTCTATAATTTAGTGTGAAGTACAGAGGCAAGCTGCTAAGTTAGTGGGTGTAAAGTTTGAGTAAACAAAATACAAAAACGACCCTGCTGTAAAACAGTAAAAAAAAACACTAAACCACATTCATTAAATTATCATTTTCACTAACAGAATCCCTTTCAGTAAAATCTTACTTTAATAAGATGTGGCTGAAACACTGCAGTGCTCTCTGTGCCTCTTTTCCTGCTCTGTAAGGATTCAGGAAGTGACAGTGGCACATTCCACTGCACTTAGAGGGGAAGAACAGAACTCTCTTTTTCACTTTAGCAAAGCTAGCAGGTTCACAGGACAGCAACAAAATATATGAAAGTTGTTTTTTTCCGTTTTTGTTTTGTTTTATATGATTTAACATCCAGCCCCAACCCTATGTTCCACTTACTAATGCCTCTCGCCGGATTGGTTCAGCCCAAATAGGACTGCCTCAAATAAGCAGTTAATGGGCCATGCAATGATCTTAACCACTTGCATCCAGTAGATGGCGCAGCATGTTGTGTAATGGTGGGCAGACCTGCTTGTGCCTCTCCATTGCACAACATGTAGCTGTGAGAAAAAAAAATGCTGGGGGAATAAAATTACAATTTTTTTTTTAAAGCCAATAAAATATATATATATTTTTGCCCATATGAGAGGTGAAGCACTGCCTCACCTGCCTCTAGTGACTGCACATCACTGATTCCACTGCACTTAGAGGGGAAGAACAGAACTCTCTTTTTCACTTTAGCAAAGCTAGCAGGTTCACAGGACAGCAACAAAATATATGAAAGTTGTTTTTTTCCGTTTTTGTTTTGTTTTATATGATTTAACATCCAGCTCCAACCCTATGTTCCACTTACTAATGCCTCTCGCCGGATTGGTTCAGCCCAAATAGGACTGCCTCAAATAAGCAGTTAATGGGCCATGCAATGATCTTAACCACTTGCATCCAGTAGATGGCGCAGCATGTTGTGTAATGGTGGGCAGACCTGCTTGTGCCTCTCCATTGCACAACATGTAGCTGTGAGAAAAAAAAATGCTGGGGGAATAAAATTACAATTTTTTTTTAAAGCCAATAAAAAATATATATATTTTTGCCCATATGAGAGGTGAAGCACTGCCTCACCTGCCTCTAGTGACTGCACATCACTGCAGGCAATGCACCCCCTGTGCAATACACACCTCAAGCTAGTGTTAAATATATAGGTAGGGCAGTCAGCTGGGTCCACTTAAATAGTTGATTACTAAATCAAAGACAGTTTAAAAGGCCAATTGTAAAGTTAGACTCTGGTCAGGTCAGGGTGAGATAAGTTAACATAAACAGACTTATACCAAGTATTGATAAGGATTGAACATCACATGGCAATTGACAAGACATTAGAAATAAAACATTGGATATAACATTACAATAAATAAAGGACTTATTTAACAGCCTATAATTATATGCTCAATTCACATACATATCAAAAGAGTTACACAGGAGAGGAGAAAAAAACAGAAAGCAGTCAATATTCTTACAGATATATAGGGACTCTATTCACATACCATAAGAGAGTTACACAGGAGAGGAGAAACACCAGAAAGCAGTGAATAGTGTTAAAGATGTACAGGAACTCTATTCACATTCCTGAAAGAAGAGAAGAGAGAGAGAATAGGGTTAGCTTGATGTAGTGTGCATTCCTTCAGCAGATGTCAATAGCCAATATAATACCAGGTATCTCCAGGCCAGCAGTACAACACATTTTATTACACCTGTGAGTATTTACATATGCCACATCATAAAATCACAGATCCAACTGCTCTCTTCCTGTAGCTGAATTTTTCTCTCTAACTGAAACAGGAAGTGATATAAACAAGCTTTAGGATAGTGAGCACTGCAGGATGTGGGAGGGCTACAGTAAGAGCAGGCCCTCCAAGAATAATAAATCACTAGTTTAGGCTTTAAAAAAATAAATAAAAAAATATTACAATATTATGTATTGGAACCAGGTATAGCACATGCAGATTTTGTTTTGTTTTTAAACAATATAATTTATTGGACCCAGGCTATCAGCCTTCTAGTCCTGCTTGTACTGAATATTTAATGCCCCTAGATATACAGTAGCTGCTCTTAATACTAATTACTGGAGAAGAATGGAGAGAATATCAGGAAAAGTCATAATTGCATACAAATGTCGATGTAGAAGCCTCCACTGATGTCTATTTGCCTAAAAATATTAATAATGATAATTATTAAATAATAATTAATAATAATAATGAGCATGAAAAACATAAAGATTATGATAAAAAATAAGAGACCGGTAAACAATATTTGTATTTTTTGGGAGCATTTTAAATTGTGGGGCACATCCCATACTCTCCATATGGATGAGACTCCACTGAATTGCCTGATTCTGCAAAGAAGGGACATGTAGACTGTCACCATCAAGAAATAAATTAATTTATCAGGTAATAAATAATAAAAATAATAATAAAAAAAAAACTGTGTTAAAAAGTATAATACATGCTATTTAGATGTAAAGATAAAAACTTAACGATGAATACAATAACTACTAGAAATGATTGAAATAACGCTTCTGGAATCTAAAATACTTTTCAAGAAGCCATTAAGTGTCATGATAGAGTTATATAAAAATGGATAAGTTATGTTCTTAAACTCTTAAACAATGAATGGCTATTTTTTTGTGTACCACTTTTCTACAATATATCATGGTTTTAAATAATAATGCAATCATTTTCAAAAACTGCCACAAGATGGCAATGTTTAACCTCTAAAAATGTTAGCTAGAATAGCCATGACTAACCTCCTATACTGGATAATTTCAACTTTACTCTACAATCTTGTGACTGTAAAATATATAAGTAAGAAGAGATTTTCCTCACAACAAGAAGTGTTTCATGGCTTCTACATGCCTTTTATTTAAATTTGAAGCCTTGATTTGCCTTTTTTTTTTAAAAAAAAGAATCCAAACCTGCAGAAACAAATTCAGGCTATTAATATGAAATACACAATAACAATTTTTCTGTTACTTGAGCTATATTCTAAAAGAAACATAATCCTGACACTGTATCAGGTATGGAGCCATTCCCTTAGTTGTATCTTATTTAAAAAGTATCTCCACAAAAACATTCTAGATCATTTTTTCCTCGGGTGTCAGGCTTCCACAATTCTCTTCACTGGAGTTAGTAGAAAACACAAGGAAATCTGAAAAAACAAACAGAAGTGTCACCCACAAAAGATCTTGATACGGTCAGACAGGCACATCCAGAGCAGGAAATGTAGGGTAGCCTCTGACTAGTGGGGGGTGGGGCTGCAGGTGGCCTGTCACAGGCTGCAGGGACAGAAGAGGGAGAGAGGGCTGGTCCCCAGTCACAGGAGGGGAGAGTCTGTGTCCACTGGCCCTTCAGGTGTTAAGGGCAGGCTAAGGGAGGAGAGGTACTCAGAGGAGGAGAACGCTTTAAAATCCAAACCTTAGGCCTAGTATACGCAACTGCCTGTGGGAGGAGATGAGTGGCAGTCAGATGCTTAGGCCACAATAGGTAGGGTTGCCAGGTGTCCGGTATTCGACCGGACTGTCCGGTATTTCAGGTTACTGCCCGGAAATTTTATTTAAAAAAACACGGACATAGCCTTAGGTAGTTTGCTTTTGAATTAGTTTTTTACTATTTAAGAATGTGGTAACTGCACTACGTGCAATGGCATGATCACATGCGACCGATTCCATCACCCACATACCAAAAGAACTTTCTCTATCCGTCATCGATCAAATCCTACATAGTGCTAAACATAAATAAAGTATATACACAATATGTATAAACAGACAATAATGCATATAATTAACCCTTTACATCGAAAAATAGCTTGTCCTAAATGACTACACATAGAGCACAAGACTATAGATGTAATCGCTCTTGATAAAGCTAACATATACAGCTCTACAACCCCAAGAGATAGATTCACTAATAATAGAAAGGGGTAATATGCATGCATAAAAATTAAAAACAGCGTGCATCTTAGTTATGGTAGAAGCCAAAGAATAACAAAGAGGAGGCACACAGACTTATTTGTAGAAGCAACTGTAATCAACCATGGTGTTAAGTTCCTTCGGGGTGATTGTGTCCAACGTATGTATCCATCGAGACTCTAACTGTAGAAGTGCTTTTGATCTATCACCCCCACGTCTAGGCTTAGGGATTAGTGATGTCGCGAATAGTTCGCTGGCGAATAGTTCCCGGCGAACATAGCATGTACACGTTTGCCGCGGTGGGTGAACATATGCGATGTTCAATCCGCCCCCTATTCTTCATCATTGAGTAAACTTTGACCCTTTACCTCACAGTCAGAAGACACATTACAGCTAATCAGCAGCAGACACTCCCTCCCAGACCCTCCTACCTCCTGGACAGCATCCATTTTAGATTCATTTGGAAGCTGCATTCTTAGTGAGAGGAGGGACAGTGTAGCTGCTGCTGCTGATTTAATAGGGAAATTTATAGCTAGGCTAGTGTATTCAGTGTCCACTACAGTCCTGAAGGACTCATCTGATCTCTGCTGTAAGGACAGCACCCCAAAAAGCCCTTTTTAGGGCTAAAACATCAGTCTGGTTTTTTTTTCCTGTGTAATCTAATTGCAGTTGCCTGCCTGCCTGCCAAGCCACTTGCCCAGTGCCACCACTGGTGTAACAGTAGTGTAAATTATAAAAAAAAAACTTTTTTGACTGTGAAACATCAGTCTGCTAGTGTAATCTAATTGCAGTTGCCTGCCTGCCAGCGTGTGTGCCAGCCCCACTTGCCCAGTGCCACCACTCATATCTGGTGTAACAGTAGTGTAAATTTAAAAAAAAAAAAACTTTTTGACTGTGAAACATCAGTCTGCTAGTGTAATATAATTGCAGTTGCCTGTCTGCCAGCGTGTGTGCCAGGCTCACTTGCCCAGTGCCACCACTCATATCTGGTGTAACAGTAGTGTAAATTTAAAAAAACAAAACTTTTTTGACTGTGAAACATCAGTCTGCTAGTGTAATCTAATTGCAGTTGCCTGCCTGCCAGCGTGTGTGCCAGGCCCACTTGCCCAGTGCCACCACTCATATCTGGTGTAACAGTAGTGTAAATTTAAAAAAAAAAACTTTTTTGACTGTGAAACATCAGTCTGCTAGTGTAATCTAATTGCAGTTGCCTGCCTGCCAGCGTGTGTGCCAGGCTCACAGCGTATACTGTGCCCACTTGCCCAGTGCCACCACTCATATCTGGTGTAACAGTAGTGTAAATTTAAAAAAAAAAACTTTTTTGACTGTGAAACATCAGTCTGCTTGTGTAATCTAATTGCAATTGCCTTTCTGCCAGCGTGTGTGCCAGGCCCACTTGCCCAGTGCCACCACTCATATCTGGTGTAACAGTAGTGTAAATTTAAAAAAAAAAAACTTTTTTGACTGTGAAACATCAGTCTGCTAGTGTAATCTAATTGCAGTTGCCTGCCTGCCAGCGTGTGTGCCAGGCCCACTTGCCCAGTGCCACCACTCATATCTGGTGTAACAGTAGTGTAAATTTAAAAAAAACAAACTTTTTTGACTGTGAAACATCAGTCTGCTAGTGTAATCTAATTGCAGTTGCCTGCCTGCCAGCGTGTGTGCCAGGCTCACAGCGTATACTGTGCCCACTTGCCCAGTGCCACCACTCATATCTGGTGTAACAGTAGTGTAGATTTTAAAAAAACAACACTTTTTTGACTGTGTTAAATAATAGCAGTCAGTTTCCTTCACACGTGTGCGTTTCAGTGCCTGCCTGCCAGGGCACAGTGTCACCCCAGTGCAACTCATATCTGGTGTAACAGTAGTGTATATTTTAAAAAAAACAACATTTTTTTGACTGTGTTAAATAATAGCAGTCAGTTTCCTTCACACGTGTGCGTTTCAGAGCCTGCCTGCCAGGGCACAGTGTCACCCCAGTGCAACTCATATCTGGTGTAACAGTAGTGTAGATTTAAAAAAAAACAACACTTTTTTGACTGTGTTAAATAAAAGCAGTCATTTTCCTTCACACGTGTGCGATTCAGGGCCTGCCTGCCAGGGCACAGTGTCACCCCAGTGCAACTCATATCTGGTGTAACAGTATGTAGATTTAAAAAAAAACAACACTTTTTTGACTGTGTTAAATAATAGCAGTCATTTTCCTTCACACGTGTGCGTTTCAGGGCCTGCCTGCCAGGGCACAGTGTCACCCCAGTGCAACTCATATCTGGTGTAACAGTAGTGTTTATTTTAAAAAAAAACAACACATTTTTGACTGTGTTAAATAATAGCAGTCAGTTTCCTTCACACGTGTGCATTTCAGGGCCTGCCTGCCAGGGCACAGTGTCACCCCAGTGCAACTCATATCTGGTGTAACAGTATTGTATATTTAAAAAAAACACAACACTTTTTTGACTGTGTTAAATAATAGCAGTCAGTTTCCTTCACATGTGTGCGTTTCAGGCCTGCCTGCCAGGGCACAGTGTCACCCCAGTGCAACTCATATCTGGTGTAACAGTAGTGTAGATTTAAAAAAAAAAACCAACACTTTTTTGACTGTGTTAAATAATAGCAGTCAGTTTCCTTCACACGTGTGCGTTTCAGGGCCTACCTGCCAGGGCACAGTGTCACCCCAGTGACACTGGGGTGACACTACCTGATCGATACAACATCATACCTGATGTTTTAAATCACGTTATTCCAAACAATTTAGGAATGTTAGGTGATTTATGCCCTTTATGGCTTAAAACCAGACTCTGCATCAACTATGTAATTTTCCATGGGAGTTTTGCCATGGATCCCCCTCCGGCATGCCACAGTCCAGGTGTTAGTCCCCTTGAAACAACTTTTCCATCACTATTGTGGCCAGAAAGAGTCCCTGTGGGTTTAAAAATTTGCCTGCCCATTGAAGTCAATGGGGGTTCGCCTGGTTTGCAGGTTCGCAACATCACTATTAGGGATGTGATCAATGAGTATAGTCCTCAGGGTAGAGATAGCATGTCCAGCTTGTTGGAAGTGGCATGCCACAGACTGATCTGATTCCCCTTTATCCAGAGCTTGTCTGATAGCAGACTTGTGATTTGCCATGTATATATTTGCAAATAGAAACAATTCTGAAAACGAAAATAATTCTTCCCCAGGCAGAACTCCATCAGGTATGTCAGAAATTCAATAGGAGGCCCCATATAGTGTATATTGTGTGTTAGGATTCTTTTGACCATCTCCAAACCATGCCCATGGGGAATGGTGGTATAAAGATTAATGACGTCCATGGTCACCAATAGATCAGTCGTACAGATATCCTCAAATGAGGATATCTGTACGACTGATCTATTGGTGACCTATTGAAGTTCTGGTACACCTGATGGAGTTCTGCCTTGAGAAGAATTATTTTCATTTTCAGAATTGTTTCTTTTTGCAAGCTTTGGGTACTGCAATGGGGTCTAATTATGGCCCCTACGTATGCAAATATATACATGTCGATGTATGAACATGAACATATTCTTTTCCAGCATCAGGGCTCCATCAGGTTTTATCATCTTTATATCAATGACATCTTTCTAATTTGGAGGGGATGGGTGGACACTCTAATGCAGTGGTTTAACCAGCTTGTCTTGAGTCCACCGTCTGCTTTAAGTTGGAAAGTGATTTTGATAAGATACATTTTCTTGATGTCGAAATCTATAAAAGCATGCAGACTATTGGTCTAAAACTGCATACTACATTGTATAACAAGCCCACCGACAAAGAATTGGTGCTCTATTTCACTAGTTTTCATCCGACTTTTCAAAAGACAGGGGTCAGCTCCTCACAGCTCCTGCGTGTTGTCCGTAACAACTGATTGAGATGTCTCAACGATTCCTAGAAAGGGGTTACCTGGAGACTCTTATTACTCAACAATGTGCTAAGGTTGAGGAATTAAGCCAACAGAACCTTGTATGCAAACAATTTAAACCTGCCGATCTTCGACTCAACTTTAGCACACACACACCAGCCTCAGGAGCACTACAGAAGTTTCTTCATAAAAACTGCCCAATTGTGGCAACGGATATGAGCTTACCATTTGTGGATATACCACCACCAAGAATGGTCTATAAGAGATCAAGGAATCTGCGCAACCTGTTGGTTAAAACGGATCCAGTTCAATGCTACCAAAACCAGACCTGGCTCCCCCGTGGCAAAAAGGGATGCTATAGATGTGGTAACTGCACTACGTGCAATGGCATGATCACATGCGACCGATTCCATCACCCACATACCAATAGAACTTTCTCTATCCGTCATCGATTGACGTGTACATCTAATCACGTTATATATGTCATCATCTGTCCATGCTCCCCCTACTACATAGGTAAAACTATTACCACGTTCAGGGAGAGATTGACAAATCACAAGTCTGCTATCAGACAAGCTCTGAATAAAGGGGAATCAGATCAGCCGGTGGCACGCCACTTTCAACAGGCTGGACATGCTATCTCTACCCTTAGGACTATACTCATTGATCACAACACTAAGCCTAGACGTGGTGGTGATAGATCAAAGGCACTTCTACAGTTAGTTGGGTTGATTGGACACAATCACCCCAAAGGGACTTAACACCATGGTTGATTACAGTTGCTTCTACAAATAAGACTGTGGGCCTCCTCTTTGTTATTCTTTGGTTTCTACCATAACTAAGATGCACACTGTTTTTAATTTTTATGCATGAATATTACCCCTTTCTAACATTAGTGAATCTATCTCTTGGGGTTGTAGTGCTGTATATTTTAGCTTTATCAAGAGAGATGACATCTATAGTCTTGTGCTCTATGTATAGTCATTTAGGGCAAAGTTTTTTTTCGATGTAAAGGGTTAATTATATGCATTATTGTCTGTTTATACATATTGTGCATATACTTTATTTATGTTTAGCACTATGTAGGATTCGGGCTTTGTGCCGCCGCGATTGCAGGTTTAGATTGCAGCTCCGTTTGACGTGAGATTGTTTATTCATCGCTATGGTTACGACGCGCAATGATTATGTCAGCCGCATGAGACAAGAGTCTTGTGTATAGATGTTGCCATGTGTCTCCGCCCTCGGGTTGGTTGCGACTGGTCTCCATGGCAACGGCAGCATGACTATGACGTAAATGCGCCGCAATGATACACTTGTGTGGCTGCTTTTGAATCTGCTTCGCAGACTCACAGCTGGAATCAGGTATCACTTAGGGGGGTATTTATAGGGACTTATGGGAGATGGTTTTTAGATATTGTTTGGCTTCCATGTGAAAAAGGCCTCAGGTTGGGGCCGAAATGTTATGGATCTTGAGCATTTGTTGGTATATTACTCCGTGTGCATACTTTTATTTGGAAATCATATGGGATTTTGACCGGGTCCTGATTTTCAGATGCTTCATATATTTATATATATATATATATATATATATATATACTATTTTATTTACCCCCACCCCCTTATCTGTCCGGTATTTTTGTCGCAGACACCTGGCAACCCTATAAATAGGTCAAATGCCAGCATCAAACATCACTACCACGACTGCCGGAGGGAAACAAAGTCTAAAATTGCGCAACAGGCCAAATATGCCATGGGACAGGTGGTGGTCCAAGTAGACCTATTCCTTACACGCTATGGGAGGAGATGCTGTCCATTGTAATAGCTGGAGCAGTTGTCCAAGGCTTTAAGGGGACAATGGACACATCTGAGCCGCCTGCAGAGGTCCATGAAGGTGAATCTTCAATATCATAAATAATGTTTTTATTTATGTAAATCTATTGATTAGATCATAAGTACCAAATCGTTTGAGGTAGAAATGTCAACTTAATCATGCACATGTGTTATACAGAAAATAAAATAATCAAATTTTATATATGGTTAGTAATCAATCATTTTCTAACATCATTGGGAAAACAATACGTACATTGGTAGGTTGTGGAGAATTAATGTTTTACATGGAGCTAAATCTAAATTGCATCTTTACATAGTTTCAGTGGATACGTTTAGCATGCTCTCTGTAGTGCCTAGCTGCTCAAACAAGCAAGGATATTGCTTTACAATATTTCCATATTATATCTATTCACAAAGTGTGATTCAAGAAATGCCCCTTTGAGACACAATCTATAAACATTCAACAATTTTGGTTATAGCTGTATTGATTTTATCACAAATATATATATATATATATATATATATATATATATATATATATATATATATATATGTGTTTGTGTGTGTGTGTGTTTGCTAGTATTATTTGTACTGTTTGTATGCAAAAATCTGATATGTTTAATCAGATTAAGTAAATCATAACAATTTATGTTTTAGGTTTAGAATATGAGTGAAGACAAGAGGCCAGTGATGGGCCTCAATTTAGTGAGGAGGAGGATGTATTTTTGGAAGGATCCTCATATCTGAGCCTGCTAGAAGGGGGCACACAACAGCCAAAGGTCTATGAAGTTGAGGATGATCCTTGCACATCTCCAGCCTCATCAGGTAGGACATACCATCTGCTGGGGTATGAAGAACAGCACCAGCAGATGCATCCCTACAGCTGTATCCTTTGCACCAGCAGCAAAATCAGCAGCAGCAGATGCATCCTCCACCGTCACATTCATCTCTGTAGCATCAACATGGGCAACATGTCACCTTAGGAGCAACCTCCTATGGCACACCAAATTACACCCCCACCACCACCACCAATGTTTGGCCAACATTGGTGAGTGAGACACCATCACAGTTCCCAAGACAGGTGGACACCCCTGAGCCTAGCCACCAATATGTGCCTGAAACCCCAAGTGAGCCACAGGTCCCCCCATGGAATCTAATATTCCCTCCCAGTCCCAGCAGGAGAGACTATTGCGGCTCATCCACAGGGAGATGCGCCTGTCCAGGCTCCAGCAGCAGCAGACAATAAGAAGGCAGCAGAGCGAAATTGACATAATGAATGTCCGCCTGAATGAGGCATTGGAAAGAAATGTGAACAGGCTGCAAACTCCCTCCTCACTCACTTCCCCTGTCATCTCCCTGCAGGACCCTTAGTCAAGGGTGGTGCTGCAGTGCCTTCCCAAGCAGTTGTTTGGTCCCCCCAAATACCTCTTCTCCCAAAACAAGTCCCACTGCAGGCATTATTTTTTTTTCTATTTCATTTCCCCTTTTTTTCAAAATGTATTTTATTTTGAAACTTGCATGATTCAGATAGAGCATGTCATTTTAAGACACTTTTAAATTCACTTCTATTTTCAAATATGCTTCTAATTGGTGCCTGCACACATTTGTCCCTAGTGATTGGCTAACTAGATGTGTTCAGCTAGCTGTCTGTTGTGCAATGCTGTTCTTTCAGCAAAGGATAACGAGATAATAAAGCAAATTTTAAAACAGAAGTAAATTGGAAAGCTGTTTAATATTGTATGTTCTATTCAAATCATGAAAGAAAATGTTGGGGTTTCCTGTACCCTTAAGAATACTTGAGGATACGTTTGAGAAATTCATACAGTATATGCTATTTCACATTAGTCAACTTACAAGTGCAAATAACGTTATGACTAATGATCCTGAAACAAATGTTGATTTCTCCTTCAGAACAAGCTAATAAAGGTTATCCAGTTGTAGAAAACCTTGGGCGCGATCCGATAAAGATCGTAGTTTGCTGCGCAAGCGAGGGAACCCCCGCTGCCCGTAGTTTCAGCTCGCAACTTGAGCTATCCTATATACGGCGCCGTCAGCTATCCCCCCTCACTATCCTAACAATAAAAAATGTATTAACCCCTAAACCGCCACTCCCGGACCCCGCCGCCACCTAATAAAGTTATTAACCCCTAAACCGCTGCTCCCGGACCCCGCCGCCACCTACATTAACTACCCCCTAATCTGAGCTCCTACCCCGCCGCCAGCTACATTAACTACCCCCTAATGTGAGCCCCTTACACCGCCGCCAGCTACATTAACTACCCCCTAATGTGAGCCCCTTACACCGCCGCCAACTATATTAAAATTATTAACCCCTAATCTAATCCCCCTACCCCGCCGCCAGCTATATTAAAATTATTAACCCCTAATTTAATCCCCCTACCCCGCCGCCAGCTATATTAAAATTATTAACCTCTAATTTAATCCCCCTATACCGCCGCCAGCTATATTAAATTAATTAACCCCTAATCTAATCCCCCTATACCGCCGCCAGCATTATTAAATACATTAACCCCTAATCTAATCCCCCTAAAGTAATTACCTCTACTACCAGCCCTTAAAAGGGCCTTTTGCGTGACATTGCCCAAAGTAACAGCTCTATTGCCAGCCCTTAAAAGGGCTTCTTGCGGGGCATTTCCCCAAAGAAATCAGCTCTTTTACCAGCCCTTAAAAGGGCTTTTTGCGGGGCATTGTCACAAAGAAATCAGCTCTTTTGCATCTAATATAAATCGCCCTACACCGCCGCTACCTATAATAAATGTATTAACCCCTAATCTAATCCCCCTACACTGCCGCCACCTATATTAAATAGATTAACCCCTAATCAAATCCCCCTACACCGCTGCCAGCTATATTAACTATATTAACCCTAATTATATTAGGGTTAATATAGTTAATATAGTTATTACACTGTGTGCAGAATTATTAGGCAAATGAGTATTTTGACCACATCATCCTCTTTATGCATGTTGTCTTACTCCAAGCTGTATAGGCTCGAAAGCCTACTACCAATTAAGCATATTAGGTGATGTGCATCTCTGTAATGAGAAGGGGTGTGGTCTAATGACATCAACACCCTATATCAGGTGTGCATAATTATTAGGCAACTTCCTTTCCTTTGGCAAAATGGGTCAAAAGAAGGACTTGACAGGCTCAGAAAAGTCAAAAATAGTGAGATATCTTGCAGAGGGATGCAGCACTCTTAAAATTGCAAAGCTTCTGAAACGTGATCATCGAACAATCAAGCGTTTCATTCAAAATAGTCAACAGGGTCGCAAGAAGCGTGTGGAAAAACAAAGGCGCAAAATAACTGCCCATGAACTGAGAAAAGTCAAGCGTGCAGCTGCCAAGATGCCACTTGCCACCAGTTTGGCCATATTTCAGAGCTGCAACATCACTGGAGTGCCCAAAAGCACAAGGTGTGCAATACTCAGAGACATGGCCAAGGTAAGAAAGGCTGAAAGACGACCACCACTGAACAAGACACACAAGCTGAAACGTCAAGACTGGGCCAAGAAATATCTCAAGACTGATTTTTCTAAGGTTTTATGGACTGATGAAATGAGAGTGAGTCTTGATGGGCCAGATGGATGGGCCTGTGGCTGGATTGGTAAAGGGCAGAGAGCTCCAGTCCGACTCAGACGCCAGCAAGGTGGAGGTGGAGTACTGGTTTGGGCTGGTATCATCAAAGATGAGCCTTTTCGGGTTGAGGATGGAGTCAAGCTCAACTCCCAGTCCTACTGCCAGTTTCTGGAAGACACCTTCTTCAAGCAGTGGTACAGGAAGAAGTCTGCATCCTTCAAGAAAAACATGATTTTCATGCAGGACAATGCTCCATCACACGCGTCCAAGTACTCCACAGCGTGGCTGGCAAGAAAGGGTATAAAAGAAGAAAATCTAATGACATGGCCTCCTTGTTCACCTGATCTGAACCCCATTGAGAACCTGTGGTCCATCATCAAATGTGAGATTTACAAGGAGGGAAAACAGTACACCTCTCTGAACAGTGTCTGGGAGGCTGTGGTTGCTGCTGCACGCAATGTTGATGGTGAACAGATCAAAACACTGACAGAATCCATGGATGGCAGGCTTTTGAGTGCCCTTGCAAAGAAAGGTGGCTATATTGGTCACTGATTTGTTTTTGTTTTGTTTTTGAATGTCAGAAATGTATATTTGTGAATGTTGAGATGTTATATTGGTTTCACTGGTAAAAATAAATAATTGAAATGGGTATATATTTGTTTTTTGTTAAGTTGCCTAATAATTATGCACAGTAATAGTCACCTGCACACACAGATATCCCCCTAAAATAGCTATAACTAAAAACAAACTAACAACTACTTCCAAAACTATTCAGCTTTGATATTAATGAGTTTTTTGGGTTCATTGAGAACATGGTTGTTGTTCAATAATAAAATTAATCCTCAAAAATACAACTTGCCTAATAATTCTGCACTCCCTGTATATTATATATATTAACTACATTAACCCTAATTATATTAGGGTTAATATAGTTAATATTGTTATTATATATATTATATAACCCTATCTAACTCTAACATCCCTAACTAAATTCTTAGTAAAATAAATCTAATTAATATTAATATTATTAATTAAAATATTCCTATTTAAATCTAAATACTTACCTATAAAATAAACCCTAAGATAGCTACAATGTAATTAATAATTACATTGTAGCTATTTTAGGGTTTATATTTATTTTACAGGTAACTTGGTATTTATTTTAACTAGGTACAATAGCTATTAAATAGTTAATAACTATTTAATAGCTACCTAGTTAAAATAACTACCAATTTACCTATAAAATAAATCCTAACCTAAGTTACAAATACACCTACACTATTAATAAATTAAATAAACTACAAATATCTAAACTAAAATATAATTAAATAAACTAAACTAAATTACAAAAAACAAACAAACACTAAATTACAAAAAATAAAAAAAGATTACAAGATTTTTAAGCTAATTACACCTATTCTAAGCCCCCTAATAAAATAATAAAGCCCCCCAAAATAAAAAATTTCCCTACCCTATTCTAAATTAAAAAAGTTAACAGCTCTATTACCTTACCAGCCCTTAAAAGGGCCTTTTGCGGGGCATGCCCCAAAGAAATCAGCTCTTTTGCCTGTTAAAAAAAAACACAATACCAGAGAAGAAGTCTTCCATCCGGCGATGTCTTCATCCAAGCGGCAAAGAAGAATTCTTCCATCCGGCGATGTCTTCAATCAGGCGGCAGAGAAGAAATCTTCCATCCAGGCGATGTCTTCAATCAAGCGGCAAAGAAGAGGTCCTCCATCGGGGCGAACTTTTCTTCCAAGCGGCATCTTCAATCTTCTTTCTTCGCTCCTCCAACGCGGAACATCCATCCGGCACGACGACTTCCCGACGAATGAGGTTCCTTTAAATGACGTCATCCAAGATGGCGTCCGTCGAATTCCGATTGGCTGATAGGATTCTATCAGCCAATCGGAATTAAGGTAGAAAAATCTGATTGGCTGATTGAATCAGCCAATCAGATTCAAGTTCAATCCGATTGGCTGATTGGTTCAGCCAATCGGATTGAACTTGAATCTGATTGGCTTATTGAATCAGCCAATCAGATTTTTCTACCTTAATTCCGAGGATTAGGATAAATATTGAAAGCAAGTCCTTGGATGAAGACTTCTGCCTGTCTGGAGGTCCACTTCTGCCGGATTTGTTGAGGGCTTCGGCACGGTTGGGTGAAGACCTCTCAAGGTATGGTGATCTTCAAGGGGTTAGTGTTAGGTTTTATTAAGGGGGGATTGGGTGGGTTTTAGAGTAGGGTTGGGTGTGTGGGTGGTGGGTTTTAATGTTGGGGGGGTATTGTATTTTGTTTTACAGGTTAAAGAGCTGATTACTTTGGAGCAATGCCCCGCAAAAAGCCCTTTTAAGGGCTATTTGTAATTTAGTATAGAGTAGAGATTTTTATTATTTTGGGGGGCTTTTTTATTTTATTAGGGGGATTAGATTAGGTGTAATTAGTTTAAAAACTTGTAATTATTTTATTATTTTCTGTAATTTAGTGTTTGTTTTTTTGTACTTTAGATAATTTTTTTAAATTGTATTTAATTGTATTTAGTTTAGTTAATTTATTTAATTATAGTGTAGTGTTAGGTGTAATTGTAACTTAGGTTAGGTTTTATTTTACAGGGATATTTGTCTTTATTTTAACTAGGAAGTTATTAAATAGTTAATAACTATTTAATAACTATTCTACCTAGTTAAGATAAATACAAAGTTGCCTGTAAAATAAATATAAACCCTAAGCTATATACAATGTAACTATTAGTTATATTATAGCTATCTTAGGGTTTATTTTATAGGTAAGTATTTAGTTTTAAATAGGAATAATTTTTTTAATGATAGTAATATTTATTTACATTTATTTAAATTATATTTAATTTAGGGGGGGGTTAGGGTTAGACTTAGGTTTAGTGGTTAATAAATGTAATATAGTGGCGGCGGTGTAGGGGGGCAGATTAGGGGTTAATAAATATAGGTAGGTGGCGGCGGTGTAGGGGGGGAGATTAAGGGTTAATAAATATAATGTAGGTGGCGGCGGTGTAGGAGGGAAAATTAGGGGTTAAAATATTAATTAGAGTTGCGGTGGGGTCCGGGAGCTGCGGTTTAGGGGGTAAACAATTTATTTAGTTGCGGCGGGATCCGTGAGCAGCGGTTTAGGGGTTAATACATTTATTAGAGTTGCGGTGGGCTCCGGGAGCGGCGGTATAGGGGGTAAACAGTATAGTATAGTGTGGGTGTTTAGTGTCAGGGTACCAAGAAAGCTGTAAAAAAGCCGAAGAGCAGCAAGATCGATGACTGTTAGTTAACAACAGTCCGCTGCTCATCGCTCCGTACTTGGTGCGCAGCTTTTTTGATAATTTTGGAGAACGTATTCAGGTCCGCGGCAGCGATGTTAGGCGATCCTAGGAGAACGTATTGGTGCCGTCGAATGCAGGTAAGTTGACAGGTTGATAAACAGAGGCCTCTATCTCAATCATGAACGAAGTATTTAGGGTTTCCTGTCCCTTTCAGCAGATCCCAAAACATGGTTCTCTTGTTAGGTGACGAATGCAACTTTGAAAGTGTTTATGCAAAATCACCATAAAGATAATTGCAGAGATATTAGCACATAGCTTTAGATAAAGAAACATTTCTCATAACTATAAAAATAAAATAATACACATTTATTTTGTGCCAAATGCTAGAGAAAATATGGAGTGGATAGGGAGAGAGTGGATGAGAGACCGGATAATCAATTTTGATAAATCAGGATTCAAGAACAATGCCCATGTTCAATTTGTAAAACATGTAAAAGAATAAAAGTGTAAGCTCTGAGGACGGGGGTGAAACCCTGAAACGTCACGTTCATTAAAGAATAATTAGAATTTAAATCCGGCGAGTACCTGCTTATTATGGAACATTATCCATCTACTTGCTGTGCTCCCCTGTCAATATTTGCTTATCGAGAGTGCTAGGCCTTATTGGGGTCTATATATATATATATATATATATATATATATATATATACACATATATATATATAACCAGGGACATATCTTGGCCTAGGCAAACAAGGCACTTGCCTAGGGCGGCAGATTTTAGGGGGGCAGCACTTTTGGAGTCTTACTACACACACATATAAACACACTGCACTACACACGCACACTGCGCTACACACAGACACCATAAACACACACTCATGTACAAATTGAAATTGTTTTTAATTGTGACCAGTAGATGTCAGTATATTACAGCTGAAAAGAGCTAGCTATGAAAGGGTTATATACCTTGCAAGGCATTTTTTGAACTTCACTATGATTGGCTGGTTATCCCTTTAAATAAGACACAGGTGTATCACTATGTATGCATGATTAAGGGACTGAAGTCCCGAAACGTCGCATATCCGCACTATGTTTTTATATGCTGTAAAACAATAAAAGAAGATTTATAAAATTACTTGGTGCTGTGGAATATTGGAATTGAATCGTATTTTGTGGGCTGGAGGTCGCCAGCTTGTCCACTTTGCACCGGGTCCCAGAAAGGGGATTGCCCATTGCCGGTCTCCATTTGTTTTGCTGTCTCTATACACACACACACATATATATATATATATATATATATATATATATATATATATATATATATATTTATATACACACATGCTCTTGAACATGAACATTTACTTTGGAAATTCCATGAAAAAAGTCATTATGCCCTCATCAAAAAATATTATGGACATTAAAACCTGGGGGTGGGGAAGGCAGCAGAATTTTGAATGCCTAGGGCAGCACAAAACCTAAATACATGTTGTCAAAATTATATTTGCCGGTTGCTGCCTACACAACGTGACCCACAGCCCCCAGATGACATGGATGACCTGGAAATTATAAATCAACCCCAACAAGTTCAGGCCCATTTGCAAAGAAAAGCAACTATTCAAGAATTATTTTTTCAGGTAATTGTGTAGTATTGTAATGAAACATTGTCATATGCTTTAATGTTTTGATTATTAATAAATCTTTTTTCTTTCACATGTTTTACAGATAGAACATGGGCATTATTCCTGATTTACCAAAACTGATTATCCCCTCTCTCATCCCCTCTCTCCCTATCCACTCCATATTTTCCCTAGCATTTGGCACAAAATAAAGTTGTATTATTTTATTTTTATAGTTATGAGAAATGTTTCTTTATCTAAAGCTATGTGCTAATATCTCTGCAATTATCTTTAAGGTGATTTTGCATAAACACTTTCAAAGTTGCATTCGTCACCTAACAAGAGAACCATGTTTTGGGGTTTGCTGAAAGGGACAGGAACCCCTAAATACTTCCTTCATGATTGAGATAGAGAATTCATTTTTTAAAAAGTTTACAATTTACTGCTATTATTAAATTTTCTTCATTCTCTTTTTATTCTTTGTTGAAGAGATATCTAGATAGGTAGTGTGCACATGTTTGAAGCACTACATGACAGGAAAAAGTGCTGCCATCTAATGATTTTGCTAATATAACATCATTGCAAAACTGCTGCCATACAGTGCTACAGACACGTGCACACTCCTGGGGCCCCATCCGATATGCAGCGTCGCCCGCAAAAGCCGGCGACGCCAGATTTTGCGCTAGTTTGGTATCCTATATACGGCATAACATAGAAGTTACGCTCGTATATTTCACCCTTCGGCCGTAGTTTTTTTGCCCATAGACTGACATAGAAAACACGCGCAATTAGGTATCCAATATACAGCGTAAGGACTTACATGGTGAAAAAGGAGAAATCTTACTCCATTTTCACCTCACCACAAAATGCACCCATAGCAGGCCTTGCGCTGAGTATTGGAGCACCGTAACTCCCTAAAATGCCTGCAAAAAAAAACCTAACACCTAACGCATGCGCAATGTCTATCTACCTGTCAACCACAATCCCCCACCGATATACCTAATAAAGTGTATTAACCCCTAAACCGCCGCTCCCGGACCCCGTCGCACATAAATAAAGAGTATTAACCCCTAAAACGCCGCTCCCGGACCCCGCCGCACCTAAATAAAGTGTTTAACCCCTAATCTGACCCCTCTATACCACCGCCACCTACATTAAATATATTACCCCCTAAACCTAAGTCTAACCCTAACACCCCCCTAACTTAATTATTATTTAAATAAATCTAAATAATATTGATATTATTAACTAAATTATTCCTATTTAAAACTAAATACTTACCTATGAAATAAACCCTAACGGCTAGATTTAGAGTTTTGTCGGTAACGACACGCGTAGCTAACGCTGGCTTTTTTCTGGCCGCACCATAAAAATAACTCTGGTATTGAGAGTCCACAGAATGTCAGCGTTAGGCTCCAAAAAAGGAGCGTAGAGCATATTTAACGCAACTGCAACTCTCGATACCAGAGTTGCTTACGGACGCGGCCAGCCTCAAAAACGTGCTCGTGCACGATTCCCCCATAGGAAACAATGGGGCTGTTTGAGCTGAAAAAAAACCTAACACCTGCAAAAAAAACGCATTCAGCTCCTAACGCAGCCCCATTGTTTGCTATGGGGAAACACTTCCTACGTCTGCACCTAACACTTTAACATGTACCCCGAGTCTAAACACCCCTAACCTTACACTTATTAACCCCTAATCTGCCGCCCCCGCTATCGCTGACCCCTGCATATTATTATTAACCCCTAATCTGCCGCTCCGTAAACCGCCGCTACTTACATTATCCCTATGTACCCCTAATCTGCTGCCCTAACACCGCCGACCCCTATATTATATTTATTAACCCCTAATCTGCCCCCCACAACGTCGCCTCCACCTGCCTACACTTATTAACCCCTAATCTGCCGACCGGACCGCACCACTATTATTATAAAGTTATTAACCCCTAATCCGCTTCACTAACCCTATAATAAATAGTATTAACCCCTAATCTGCCCTCCCTAACATCGCCGACACCTAACTTCAATTATTAACCCCTAATCTGCCGACCGGAGCTCACCGCTATTCTAATAAATGTATTAACCCCTAAAGCTAAGTCTAACCCTAACACTAACACCCCCCTAACTTAAATATAATTTAAATCTAACAAAATTAATTAAATCTTATTAAATAAATTATTCCTATTTAAAGCTAAATACTTACCTGTAAAATAAATCCTAATATAGCTACAATATAAAATATAATTATATTATAGCTATTTTAGGATTAATATTTATTTTACAGGTAACTTTGTATTTATTTTAACCAGGTACAATAGCTATTAAATAGTTAAGAACTATTTAATAGCTAAAATAGTTAAAATAATTACAAAATTACCTGTAAAATAAATCCTAACCTAAGTTACAATTAAACTTAACACTATACTATCATTAAATTAATTAAATAAAATACCTACAATTACCTACAATTAAACCTAACACTACACTATCAATACATTAATTAAATACAATACCTACAAATAACTACAATGAAATAAACTAACTAAAGTACAAAAAATAAAAAAGAACTGTTACAAAAAATAAAAAAATATTTACAAACATAAGAAAAATATTACAACAATTTTAAACTAATTACACCTACTCTAAGCCCTCTAATAAAATAACAAAGACCCCCAAAATAAAAAATGCCCTACCCTATTCTAAATTACTAAAGTTCAAAGCTCTTTTACCTTACCAGCCCTGAACAGGGCCCTTTGCGGGGCATGCCCCAAGAAGTTCAGCTCTTTTGCCTGTAAAAAAAAACATACAATACCCCCCCCCAACATTACAACCCACCACCCACATACCCCTAATCTAACCCAAACCCCCTTAAATAAACCTAACACTAAGCCCCTGAAGATCATCCTACCTTGTCTTCACCTCACCGGGTATCACCGATCGGTCCTGGCTCCAAAATCTTCATCCAACCCAAGCGGGGGCTGGCGATCCATCATCCGGTGGCTGAAGAGGTCCAGAAGAGGCTCCAAAGTCTTCATCCTATCCGGGAAGAAGAGTAGATCCGGACCGGCAACCATCAGTTGGACGTCGCCAGATGAAGATGGGTCCGCGGTGGAGGTCTTCAGGATGGAGCCGGTCCTCATCGGATGAAGATAGAAGATGCCGCTTGGAAGATGATGGTTGCCGGTCCGGATCTACTCTTCTTCCCGGATAGGATGAGGTGAAGACAAGGTAGGATGATCTTCAGGGGCTTAGTGTTAGGTTTATTTAAGGGGGGTTTGGGTTAGATTAGGGGTATGTGGGTGGTGGGTTGTAATGTTAGGGGGGGTATTGTATGTTTTTTTTTACAGGCAAAAGAGCTGAACTTCTTGGGGCATGCCCCGCAAAGGGCCCTGTTCAGGGCTGGTAAGGTAAAAGAGCTTTGAACTTTAGTAATTTAGAATAGGGTAGGGCATTTTTTATTTTGGGGGTCTTTGTTATTTTATTAGGGGGCTTAGAGTAGGTGTAATTAGTTTAAAATTGTTGTAATATTTTTCTTATGTTTGTAAATATTTTTTTATTTTTTGTAACTTAGTTCTTTTTTATATTTTGTGCTTTAGTTAGTTTATTTCATTGTAGTTATTTGTAGGTATTGTATTTAATTAATGTATTGATAGTGTAGTGTTAGGTTTAATTGTAGGTAATTGTAGGTTTTTTTTTAATTAATTTAATGATAGTATAGTGTTAGGTTTAATTGTAACTTAGGTTAGGATTTATTTTACAGGTAATTTTGTAATTATTTTAACTATTTTAGCTATTAAATAGTTCTTAACTATTTAATAGCTATTGTACCTGGTTAAAATAAATACAAAGTTACCTGTAAAATAAATATTAATCCTAAAATAGCTATAATATAATTATAATTTATATTGTAGCTATATTAGGATTTATTTTACAGGTAAGTATTTAGCTTTAAATAGGAATAATTTATTTAATAAGAGTTAATTAATTTCGTTAGATTTAAATTATATTTAAGTTAGGGGGGTGTTAGTGTTAGGGTTAGACTTAGATTTAGGGGTTAATACATTTATTAGAATAGCGGTGAGCTCCGGTCAGCAGATTAGGGGTTAATAATTGAAGTTAGGTGTCGGCGATGTTAGGGAGGGCAGATTAGGGGTTAATACTATTTATTATAGGGTTAGTGAGGGGGATTAGGGGTTAATAACTTTATTATAGTAGCGGTACGGTCCGCTCGGCAGATTAGGGGTTAATAAGTGTAGGCAGGTGGAGGCGAAGTTGAGGGGGGGCAGATTAGGGGTTAATAAATATAATATAGGGGTCGGCGGTGTTAGGGGCAGCAGATTAGGGGTACATAAGGATAACTTAAGTAGCGGCGCTTTGCGGTCGGCAGATTAGGGGTTAATTATTGTAGGTAGCTGGCTGCGACGTTGTGGGGGGCAGGTTAGGGGTTAATAAATATAATATAGGGGTCGGCGGTGTTAGGGGCAGCAGATTAGGGGTACATAAGGATAACGTAGGTGGCGGTCGGCAGATTAGGGGTTAAAAAAATTGAATCGAGTGGCGGCGATGTGGGGGGGCCTCGGTTTAGGGGTACATAGGTAGTTTATGGGTGTTAGTGTACTTTAGAGTACAGTAGTTAAGAGCTTTATGAACCGGCGTTAGCCCATAAAGCTCTTAACTACTGACTTTTTTCTGCGGCTGGAGTTTTGTAGTTAGAATTCTAATGCTCACTTCAGACACGACTCTAAATACCGGAGTTAGAAAGATCCCATTGAAAAGATAGGATACGCAATTGACGTAAGGGGATCTGCGGTATAGAAAAATCGCGGCTGAAAAGTGAGCGTTAGACCCTTTTTTGAGTGACTCTAAATACCGGAGGTAGCCTAAAACCAGAGTTAGGAGCCTCTAACGCTGGTTTTCACGGCTACCGCCAAACTCCAAATCTAGGCCTAAGATAGCTACAATATAATTAATAATTACATTGTAGCTATTTTAGGGTTTATATTTATTTTACAGGTAACTTTTTATTTATTTTAACTAGGTACAATAGCTATTGAGTAGTTAATAACTATTTAATAGCTACCTAGTTCAAATAATTACAAAATTACCTGTAAAATAAATCCTAACCTAAGTTACAAATACAACTAACACTACACTATCAATAAATTAATTAAATAAATTAACTACAATTATCTAATATAAAATACAATTAAATAAACTAAACTATATTACAAAAACAAACACTAAATTACAAAAAATAAAAAAATATCACAAGAAGTTTAAACTAATTACACCTAGTCTAAGCCCCCTAATAAAATAAAAAAGCCCCCCAAAATAATAAAATTTCCCTCCCCTAAACTAAATTACAAATAGCCCTTAAAAGGGCCTTTTGCGGGGCATTGCCCCAAAGTAACCAGCTCTTTTACCAGCCCTTAAAAGGGCTTTTTGCGGGGAATTGCCCCAAAGTAATCAGCTCTTTTACCTGTAAAAAAAAAGAAATACAATATCCCCCAACATTACAACCCACCACCCACACACCCCTACTCTAAAACCCACCCGATCCCCCCTTAAAAAAACCTAACACTACCCCATTGAAGATCACCCTACCTTGAGCCGTCTTCAACCACCCGGGCCGAAGTCTTCATCCGATCCGGCCACAAGTGGTCCTCCAGTCGGGCAGAAGTCTTTATCCGATCGGGGCAGAAGAGGTCCTCCATCCAGCAGAAGTCTTCATCCAAGCGGCATGTTCTATCTTCATCCTTCTGGCGATGAGCGGCTCCATCTTGAAGACCTCCGGCGCGGAACATCCATCTCTGCCGACGACTACGCGACGAATGACTGGTCCTTTAAATGACGTCATCAAAGATGGCTTCCCTCAAATTCCGATTGGCTGATAGGATTCTATCAGCCAATCGGAATTAAGGTAGGAAAAATCTGATTGGTTGATTTAATCAGCCAATCGGATTGAACTTCAATCTAATTGGCTGATTGGATCAGCCAATAGAATTGACGTCGCATTCTATTGGCTGATCCAATCCAATCCAATTGGCAGAGATGGATGTTCCGTGCCGGAAGTCTTCAAGATGGAGCCACTCATCGCCGGAAGGATGAAGATAGAAGATGCCGCTTGGATGAAGACTTCTGCTGGATGGAGGACCTCTTCTGCCCCGATCGGATGAAGACTTCTGCCCGGCTGGAGGACCACTTGTGCCCGGATCGGATGAAGACTTCAGCCCGGCTGGGTAAACACGGCTCAAGGTAGGGTGATCTTCAATGGGGTAGTGTTAGGTTTATTTAAGTGGGGATCGGGTGGGTTTTAGAGTAGGGGTGTGTGGGTGGTGGGTTGTAATGTTGGGGGGGGTATTGCATTTATTTTTTTTTTACAGGTAAAAGAGCTGATTACTTTGGGGCAATGCCCCGCAAAAAGCCCTTTTAAGGGCTGGTAAAAGAGCTGGTTACTTTGGGGCAATGCCCCGCAAAAGGCCCTTTTAAGGGCTATTTGTAATTTAGTTTAGGATAGGGAAATTTTATTATTTTGGGGGGCTTTTTTATTTTATTAGGGGGCTTAGATTAGGTGTAATTAGTTTAAACTTCTTGTAATATTTTTTTATTTTTTGTAATTTAGTGTTTGTTTGTTTTTGTAATATAGTTTAGTTTATTTAATTGTATTTTATATTAGATAATTGTAGTTAATTTATTTAATTAATTTATTGATAGTGTAGTGTTAGGTGTATTTGTAACTTAGGTTAGGATTTATTTTACAGGTAATTTTGTAATTATTTTAACTAGGTAGCTAATAAATAGTTATTAACTATTTAATAGCTATTGTACCTAGTTAAAAAAAATACAAAGTTACCTGTAAAATAAATATAAATCCTAAAATAGCTACAATGTATTATTAATTATATTGTAGCTATTTTAGGGTTTATTTTATAGGTAAGTATTTCGTTTTAAATAGGAATAATTTAGTTAATAATATTAATATTATTTAGATTTATTTAAATAATAATTAAGTTAGGGGGTGTTAGGGTTAGACTTAGGTTTAGGGGGTAATACATTTAATGTAGGTGGCAGCGGTGTAGGGGGGTCAGATTAGGGGTTAATATATTTAATGTAGGTGGCAGCGGTGTAGGGGGGTCAGAATAGGGGTTAATATATTTAATGTAGGTGGCGGCGGTGTAGGGGTGTCAGATTAGGGGTTAATATATTTAATGTAGGTGGCGGCGTTGTAGGGGGGTCAGATTAGGGGTTAATATATTTAATGTAGGTGGCGGCGGGGTCCGGGAGCGGTGGTTTAGGGGTTAATACATATAATGTAGGTGGTGGCGGGGTCTGGGAAAGGCGGTTTAGGGGTTAATACATATAATGTAGGTGGCGGCGGGGTCCGGGAGCGGCAGTTTAGGGGTTAATACTAGGATAGGTTTATTGCGGTGTGGGCTATGGCGGTTTAGGGGTTAATAATTAGGCTTATTGCGTTGTGGGGGGTTGTCGGTCTAGGGGTTAATACATTTATTATTAGGAGTGAGAGGGGGGGATTGCGGGTATAGGGGTATACGTGTCGGGATGATGTTTGGGAGGCATGTTAGACAGTTACGGGAGATTTCATATTTTAGTAAGTTTTTGTAGGCGCCAGCAGTTCTAAAGTGCCGTAAGTCACTGGCGACTCCAGAAATTTGTACAAACGCTTATTTCTGGACATCGCTAGTTTGTCCGACTTACGGTACTTTAGCAACTGCTGGCGGGGTATATGTAATACCCCGATGTACGAGGTGAAACTACGGGCAGCGTGGGTTCCCTCGCTTTCGCCGAAAACTACGCTGTATATCGGATCGGACCCTGAATTTACTTTCCTTTTTTTCAACAAAGGATTAAAAGAAAACAAAAATAATTGATAGTAGAAGTAAATTGTAAAGTTGTTTAAAATTGTATGTTTTATTTGAATCATGAAAGAAAAATATGTGGGTTTTATGTCCCTTTAAATGCCTATATAATGTCACATTTTCATTTAAAGGGTCTAATACAAACCATATTTTTCAAATAAATAATCCAATGGTGCATAGATTATCACTACATACAATCCCCTGAGATTGCACATTGGAAGGCCATTGTTACCAGATAAAAATTAAAATACAATAATAAGGCAAACATTTTATTACGTCTGCTCAAGCAAAGTATACATTTGCACTATTTTGGTATATTAGAAAAATATAATGATCGACAAATATCGAATAATAACTTCATAAATTTGGAAGTCTTATCTTAAACATGGAGTTAGTTCAATTTTTTTAAAGTGTATTGTGCGGCGGTCCCAGGAAGAGCCTATGGGGCCGATTTATTAAGGACCGAATGGCCGACCAATTTTCACCTAACTGCATGAAATAGACACTACTGTAAAGAATAATATGCACAGATACTGATTTAAAAATCCAATATAAAACCATTTAGAAACTTACTTAGAAACTCCCAGTTTAGCACTGTTGAAAAGGTTACTGGAATACCCACTGAATGTGGTTTTATAGCAACATAAGCAGACACCCCCCTCTCTGCATATGAAATATGAAAAGACTCTTTACACAAAAAGGAGCAAGCTGGAGTAGGTATACATCAGTATTCTCCTAAAACTTTGGGGCTTGGTTAGGAGTCTGAAAATCAGCGCAATGTTATTTAAAAATTAGGCAAAACTAAACTTTTTTAAAAATTAAAAAGCTGTATAGGCTATATAAATGGATTATCTACAAAACATTTATGCAAAGCAAAATCTACTGTATAATGTCCCTTTAAATATAATAGAGATATATTTGTCAAAAAAGGAGGGCATTAGTCATGTTAGGTATAATTTAACAAACAGTCATTAAAAACATGACTATAAGCATAAATGCAAGGTATTTGGCCATATCAACAGTAATGACGACTTGCTTTCAGCATTGCACAACTGGCTGAACACATCTAGTTAGCCAATCACAAGGAAGAAAATGTGTGCAGGCACCAATTAGAAGCTAGCACCCCCTAGAGTAGGATATGTGAGTATTATTTTTCAACAAGGGAAACCAAGAGAACGAAACACATTTGAAAATAGATGTGAATTTAAAAGTGTCTTAAAATGACATGTTGTATCTGAATCATGCAAGTTAAATTTTAACTTTCCTATCCCTTTAAATGGGAGAATATTGTTGAAATAAGGACACATACAATTAATTTAATTGTCATCATGTGAAATTAAAATACAAATGTAAGCTGTTCTGATATTAATCGGCAAAAATTAAAACATTTCGCATAGGTGTGAGATATACTGTAAGTCACACATAAAAGGTGTTCCAGAATAGTAATAAAAAAAAGGTGAAATTAAATGGAAAAAAAATATAATGCCTGCAGTGGGACTTGCTTTGGGAGAAGAGGTACTTGGGGGGGGCCCAACAGCTGCTTGGGAAGGCACTGCCCTTGACTAAGGGTCCTTCAGGGAGATGACAGAGGAAGTGAGTGAGGAGGGAGTTTGCAGCCTGTTCACATTTCCTTTCCACTGCCTCAGTCAGGCGGACAAGTGTGGCATTCATTATGTCCATTTGGTTCTTCTGCCTTCTTATTGTCTGCTGCTGCTGCTGCTGGAGCCTGGACAGGCGCATCTCCCTTACAAGGTCTGAGGACGGGGCTGAAACCCCAAAACGTCACGTTCATTAAAGAATAATTGGAATTTAAATCCGGAGAGTGCCTGCGTATTACATAACATTATATATATATATATATATATATATATATATATATATATATATATATATATATATATATATATATAAATAAAAGTGTACATGGGAACATATCAAGCAACACTTGTATGTGCACAAGCACAGCTTATAATGAGCATTTCATATGGCACATTACCAAGTTTTGAAATACAAAGGCAGCAGCAACAAAATTTATTTTACCTTACATCAGTAGGCCCAACAACCTGGTTCTATTTTACAGACGCCCAACACCACTTTTTCAGTGGATATGCAGAATCACCTAAAATATAAATGCATAGATGTTACATTTCTTTCAATAAAGCAATGTATCACATGAAATCATTTTAAACCATATGTCTTACTATAGCATTGTTACTATTGAGTTTTAAAATTGTGTAAACTGCTGCTTGGTTAAAACAATACACACCCTTAGCAAATAAAAAGCAATACTGGACACACAGCATGATAGAACATTGTACACATAAAAGCATCATAATCATTTTATGTCCTCCAGTCATTTGATTAGTCCAGTTCCGGTTCTGCCTACACACATAATACACTAGTAATAAACAAGAAGTGGGCGATTTGTAACCTCTGTTTTGGCGCCCAATCAATCACAATAGATTCACCCACTCACCCTATAAAAGCTACCAGTTTATACACAGTTTTATAGTCTTGATAAAGGCCTGTTAACAGGCCAAAACGCATTGACATATTACTGGTAAGCTCCTTTTTAATACCCTAATCAGGTGTTCAAACTGTTTTGTACTATTGTACTTTTTGTTTCTCACAGGATCACTCAGGATTTCTTTTATCAGTAGATGGGATTTTATCAATAGGATTTATAGGAAGTCCACTACATTATTTTGGATACATTTTTTCTATTACATTGTTTTCACCATTTTCACATTTTTATTCATTCATTTTTAGAAACATAACCCCATTTTTTTCACTGAATGGACACACTTTGTATTTAGTATTTTTCACAGTATTCTTCTTTTTTTCACTCAGCACCAAGTTTTTCAAATTTTTTCCAATTTTTCATTTTTATTTCTCCACATTTTTGCATTTTTTACTGTTTTTGGAAATTTGGACATCTCCTCAATGTGCACTGGACCCCCACAACCATTTATATAGACACCTTCTTTTTCAAAGGACTCATTGGACACACTACCTGGGACACACATTTGTGCACTATCATTTATAAAGTGAGACTTTAATCCATTTGCACCTTATACAACGCCACCACTAAGGGCTCATCCACAGGAAAATATATCAACAGTATTTTATTTTTTGTTTTTATATTCCAATTTTATTCACGTTGTTTTAATAAATATGTTCTTTGTATTTATCGGCATGCTAATTCATGGATCCATGATTTTATAATTGAAATTGTTTTTAACTGTATTTCCATTGGAATTTAATGTTTTGTAGAATTAACAGAATAAACGAGTATTATCTAAACTTTACCATATCACCTCAGCCTTGTATCTAGTGCTCACTTCACCGACACATACAATTTTAATCCACTAGGTCTACTAGGAGACCCACTGAAGAGAGCCGTAGGTGTAACCACTAGTAATAGGTCTACTACCCCACAACATTTTTTTTAAAATAAATCTTTAAATATTTGATTGTGGGCCAAACTGACAGTGATATATTAATTGATTAGAAAATATTGCTCAAATACAAATTTATAGGATATGTTCCACCTTCTCAAAATACGGGATCTGAACATTTCAGTTTTCATTTATGGAACTTTGATTGATTGGTTTGCTAGACCTATGTTACCTTTTAGACAGTATGGCAGGCCAGGAATAAAAAACTGACACAAACAGGAGCATTGATTGGGGTATATGTCCATATATATATATATATATATATATATATATATATATGAGTTAAAAACAGTATTGGGAGTCTCCCATAGATAATACTACCATATCTTGCCAAGAGCCCTTGATAAGATGCTCGTGAAAATGCTCTCTTTCTCAGAGCAGTCATCTGTGATGTTATCCCTTATTAGCTGATCAGTAACTCGTGGGTGTGGAAGAGTATCAGGAGTGGGTGAACTGCCTTTGATTTCATTCCCATTTTCGTCCAAACCTCTCTGGGCCAGACTGGAAGCAGACCTTATCTCTTGAATGAGAGCATAGTGCTGTTTATCAAAAGTTATCAATTAAGTTGTATAGTGCGCTAGCAATATACGTCTCCATACCGAGGAAAAGCATAACATGTATTATGTGTCCGTGAGCTTTAGTACAAACAACACGTGTGTGCTGCTTATTACTCAGGAGAAAGGGGAGGGGTTGAGGTACGTTAGGAGGCGCAACGCCTAATACAGTAGACTTTTAACTGTGTGAAGAGTAGCTCACGGTAGGTGAAGGGGAGCCTCCATGATCCAAGATGGCAACCCCTGCTGTAAACAACTCGTTGAGGAATATCTTGCTCTCTAGTTTTCTGTCTGTAAGGACCACAGACTTGCAACAGAGAGTTTAGGCTTGTACAGACAAACCAATTTATATATATATATATATATATATA
This sequence comes from Bombina bombina, assembly GCF_027579735.1. Classification (NCBI taxonomy): domain Eukaryota; kingdom Metazoa; phylum Chordata; class Amphibia; order Anura; family Bombinatoridae; genus Bombina; species Bombina bombina. The sequence continues at coordinate 1,276,312,795 of NC_069499.1, forward strand.
TATATATATATATATATATATATATATATATATAATAAAAAAAAATTAAAGAGGGGGAGCACAATTTCATAAAGGGTTTTTGTGCCCTGATATCTGGCAAAAGATCATCTTGTAATAACCCTGGCAACCATTGTGTTGTTTTGTTGATGTTAAGGTTTATAGATCCTTATTTGTCAAAGATAATAAAACATCAATATAAACTGGGAAGCTAGGAGAGTATACAAATAAATTAATGTTTTGTCAAATTCTATACAGGATTTGGAGCAAGTAATTGTATATTCTTTTCTTATTTATTTGTGCAGTGTTTTGTGATTTTAGACAAGTGTAAGGAAATGCAAACATCAAAATGGATTTTGAACTTCACATCATTTTAAAATATATTTACTATCACAGAAAAAGAACTGAAATTGATGTGTAAATGCAATCAGCTTTATCATAGGGGTATGAAATGCTCAGCAATGAAGGGGTTAAGAGCTGCAACACAAAGCAGTGACACTGAGGAAGCAACTGTTCACAGTGTGACATGTTTTAGAAGTGGTATCTAGAAGGCGTTATCATGTTTTTATAAACTTTTAAACACATTTAAATAAAGTTCTATGTTTGATGCTGAGTCCCAATTTGCAATTTTTGATTTGCATAATCAAACCTCACCAGGACACATGACTTTAATGTGTAACATCACCAATTGCTAAAGGTCTAAGCAGGTTGATAAGAAACACAGGGAAGAAAATCCGAGCAAGTTGTGAAATCAGAATTTTAAGTTATTAGCTTTATTTATTGCATTTAATATATTATTAAAGCTATTTTAACATGTGATGCTAATTGTGAAATCAAGGACAAAGCACAATAGACTTTTGAAATCTTTGTGCATTTTGTATATATGTTCATATTAAAAAAATGTGTTCAGCATGGATAACATATAGATGAAATGAGTTTCCAACAATATTTATAGATAGAGAACCTTCTTTATGATTGCTTTTATGCTTAAAGAGACAGTCTACAATATAATTTTTATTGTTTTAAAATATAGATAATCCCTTTATTACCCATTCCCGCATAACCAGCACAGTTATATTAATATACTTTTTACCTCTGTGATTACAGTCGGCTAGATTAAAAAGCAGCGTTGGCCGGTCCCAACGCTGCTTTTTAACGCCCGCTGGTATTACGAGTCTTGCAGGTACAGGTGTAATGCTCACTTTTTGGGCCAGACTCGGAAATACCGCAAATCCACTTACGTCAATTGCGTATCCTCTTTTTTCAATGGGACTTGCATAGCGCCGGTATTACGAGTCTGCCAAAAAGTGAGCGGTAGACCCTCTCCTGTCAAGCCTGGTACCGCATTTACCGAAGTCAGTAGTTAAGAGCTTTACACTACAACGTCGTAGCATAAAACTCTTAACTAAAGTGCTAAAAAGTACTAAGGCCGAGGCCCCCCCCACGTCGCAAACACTTAAAAAAATTTTTTAACCCCTAATCTGCCGAACCGGACATTGCCGTCACTAGAATAAATATATTAACCCCTAAACCGCCGCACACCCACCACGCAAACACTAGTTAAATTTTATTAACCTCTAATCTGCAGTCCCTAACATCGCCGACACCTACCTACATTTATTAACCCCTAATCTGCCTCCCCCAATGTCGCCGCCACTATATTGAAGTTATTAACCCCTAAATCTAAGTCTAACCCTAACCCCCCCTAACTTAAATATAATTTATTTAGATTTATTTTTTTAAATCATAGGTTTTTATTGAGGTATTTACACATCACACAAAAACAAAATATATGTTCTGTCACATATACCACAGTTGCATGAATATCAAACACAATGATACATATTTAATTAAATTGAGTTACATTTTTACCGAAACATATTTAGCCAAGAAACCTCAAATTTTAAATTTTATGTACCTCCTATCTAACGCTATAGGTCACTCTTGGACCCATCCCTAATAGCTTGTATCGCTGGAGGAAAACATGGTATCTCTTTATCAAGATATGCTATCTAATAGGATGATACTTTAATCCTACCAACGTAAGCCAAAAACATATCATCTTAATTGAGAGATACAGCTCTTCACATAAAATATATAGTATTGAAATTATAGAATGATAAACTGAATGCATTGAACATGTATATAATAACTGCTAAGTTGCATAATATAGGAAATCATTACAAGCTACTCTATATCCAAACCAGATATTGAAACTCCACTAAACATGCTTGATGTATATATACTTTTCTACTGGGTTATAATACCTGTTTTTGTTTTTTAAGATTTATAAAATTGAATGAACAATCCTCTCTAATAGATAAGTTCGCCTGATAGCATAATATCTAACTTCAATTTTTTATTTTATTTATTTTTTATTTTTTTTATTTATGTTTTTAAAAATGGTCAGAAATTATCATGTTATTAGTAGGAGAGGATGAGATAATTTAACTTATTTACATTCATTTCTTAATGAGTGGTCAGAAAAGATCTGTCATATATAGCCAGAAACATCTAAGAAATATCACAGAGGTTGCTCCATGCATAGCAACCTTACTTCAAATAACATAATGGCATAATACATCTCCTTATTTTTAAACTAAGAGTCTCTTGGGACAGTATAAGGTGAATTGTAGTAAGGAAAAAATAAATTAAAGACATCTTCTGCTAATGCTCAATACGTCCCAGTTGTATCTTTCAAAGCTCAATAAATAACTGTGCCCCCATTTGTGGAGATAAATACACGCTCTGTATGCTGGGGAAGACTGTATGTAAAGCTAGCTATTTGAGGAGTGTCACAATATAAATGTTCATAGGGGTCTGACTTATATGTATATAACAAACATAATCTATTGAGGATCCCCATCACAAAAGCTTAACTTTGACCACTCTGTGTTAATAAATGCAAACTAGCTCAGCAAACCTAATTATATATAGGGATATAAGTATAAGAGGCTGAAAGAAATCTATACACATCCTGAAAGGTAAGCCCAGTATCACATATAATATTGCCCCTTATATATAAACTATGGACCAGAAACAGAAGGTAGAGATTAACATAAGTAATACAGTATAGATTATGACCTAAGTATGAGTACTATTAAAATATCCTATGACAAGATATAAAGGGCTTCTATTGAGGTTTGGTATTTCTCAGGTACACACTAGAGGTCTCCTAAAATATAAAAGTAGTACATTTATCACCAGGAGTTAGTAACTGCAATTCGACTCAATGTTCTCAGTTATATATGAAAATACATCTGCAGCAGGCTTGATATAATCTGTATGCGACAACAATAACAGCCATAGTCATACATCTGCTATTGTCTCTCTCGTGCAAGCTGCTAATGCAAAACAAAAGTAAATACAGAAGGAAATAAAACATTAGCTTAGACATGAGCGTAACTATGAGGATCCACAAACCTAATTGCACAGTCTCATCTAAAATGTCCGAGACCCCGCAACAATCAAGAAGTCCAATGCAGGTATGCTAAAGCATGGTAACTCCAGCAAAGCGTCCAGCACTACCCCACACCAACTCTTGTGTAGCGATGAAAAGGTAAGTTGTGCACAAAGCGTAATGTTATATATTCAGATGCATAAACACCAGCAAAAGATATGGCAAGCCAAGACCACAACCGCTCACTCAAAAGCGTTCCCAAGCTGTCGCTCCACTGCACGCTAATGGTTAGTATCTTCATCACTCCCGGGTGCATGGAAATGATTAAAAGTCTCAGTTCCTGCATAGTAGCAAAGTCCTCCTTACCCCCTCGGGGACCGGCCGCATCCCTTCCCAGGGGCACCAAGGGCAGCGATGGACAATCCGTGTGCTGTTCCTCTGAAGTGAGACCTCCTAAGACTTGCAACGGGGACGTTAGGTCAGGGCTGTGCGACACAGCATGTGATGTCGATCTGGATCGCAGGTCTGCAGACTCATCAGGCCATTTAATGTCCGTATTCATCTTAATATCTCCTTGCCCTTTAGGGAGGGAGCCCACCGAACTTGACACTTGGCAAATGACTCTCAGGTCCGCGAACCTGTAATCTATTAATTGATCTAAGGCCTCTAGTTTAGCTTGTAATAGAGCATGGATGTCTCCCATATTGTCAACCATATATAAGGTTCTGGCTTGTATAGCAAATTTTAGCAGGTTAATACTGCTCTACTCGAGTAATTTAGGTACTCGAGGGGGGTGGTGTATGCGTATGATGGAATTGCGGCCTACCTTCCGGGATCTATCAGATTGACCCCAACTGGATATAACGTATACAAAAAGGTGCCATTCAGCTTCCTATCTTCTCCAAAGTGAGCTTATTAAATTTCAAAGTTAGATGTTGATTCTGAGAAGAGATATTCAACATATATTTAGAGTTACTTGAGGAGCTTCATGAAGTTGCTGCTGATCATGGCCGCTATCCCTTAAATATAATTTAAATAAATATAAATAAAATTCCTATCATTAACTAAATTATTCCTATTTAAAACTAAATACTTAGCTATAAAATAAACCCTAAGCTAGCTACAATATAACTAATAGTTACATTGTAGCTAGTTTAGGGTTTATTTTTATTTTACAGGCAAGTTTGTATTTATTTTAACTAGGTAGAATAGTTATTAAATAGTTATTAAGTATTTAATAACCACCTAGCTAAAATAAATACAAATGTACCTGTAAAATAAAACCTAACCTAAGTTACAATTACACCTAACACTACACTATAATTAAATTACGGCTAGATTTAGAGTTTTGTCGGTAAAGACCCACGTAGCTAACACAGCTTTTTTTCCTACCGCTGCTTCCAAACAACGCTGGTATTTAGAGTTGTCTGAAGGGCTGCGTTAGGCTCCAAAAAGGGAGCGTTGAGCCGAATTTACCGCCACTTCAACCCTCAATACCAGCGTTGCTTACAGTAGCGGTAAGCTGGCAAAACGTGCTCATGCACAATTCCCCCATAGGAATTAATGGGGCAGTTTGGGCTGAAAAAAAAACTAACACCTGCAAAAAAGCAGCGTTAAGCTCCCAATGCAGCCCCATTGTTTCCTATGGGGAAACACTTTCTAAGTCTGCACCTAACACCCTAAAATGAACCCCGAGTCTAAACACCCCTAACCTTAAATTTATTAACCCCTAATCTGCTGACCCCGCTATCGCTGACACCTGCATTACACAATTAACCCCTAATCTGCCACTCCGGACACCGCCGCCACCTACATTATCCCTATTAACCCCTAATCTGCTGCCCCCAACATCGCCGACACCTACATAATATTTATTAACCCATAATCTGCCCCCCAACGTCGCCGCCACCTAACTTCAAGTATTAACCCCTAATCTGCCGACCGGACCTCGCTACTACTATAATAAATGTATTAAGCCCTAAAGTTAAGTCTAACCCTAACACCCCCTAAATTAAATATAATTTTAATCTAACGAAATAAATTAACTCTTATTAACTAAAGTATTCCTATTTAAAACTAAATACTTACATGTAAAATAAACCCTAATATAGCTACAATATAACAAATAATTATATTGTAGCTATTTTAGGATTTATATTTATTTTACAGGCAACTTTGTATTTATTTTAACTAGGTACAATAGCTATTAAATAGTTATTAACTATTTAATAGCTACCTAGTTAAAATAATTACAAAATTACCTGTAAAATAAATCCTAACCTAAATTACAATTAAACCTAACACTACACTATCATTAAGTTAATTAAATAATTTAGCTACCAATACCTACAATTAAATACAATTAAATAAACTAAACTAAATTACAAAAAAAACAAACACTAAATTACAGAAAATAAAAAAATATTACAAGAATTTTAAACTAATTACACCTAATCTAAGCCCCCTAATAAAATAAACCCCCCCAAAAAATAATAAAAGTCCCTACCCTATTCTACATTACAAAGTAATCAGATCTTTTACCAGCCCTTAAAAGGGCTTTTTGCGGGGCATGCCCCAAAGTAATCAGCTCTTTTGCCTGTAAAAAAAAATACAACCCCCCCCCCAACATTAAAACCCACCACCCACATACCCCTACTCTAACCCACCCAAACCCCCCTTAAATAAACCTAACACTACCCCCCTGAAGATCTCCCTACCTTGAGTCGTTTTCACCCAGCTGGCCCGAAGTCTTCATCCGATGGGGCAAAAGAGGACATCCAGACCGGCAGAAGTCTTCATCCTATCCGGGCAGAAGAGGACATCCGGACCGGTAGACATCTTCATCCAAGCGGCATCTTCTATCTTCATCCATGCGGAGCGGAGCAATCTTCTTCCCAACCGACGCGGATCCATCCTCTTCAACCGACGCCTACTCGACGAATGAAGGTTCCTTTATGGGACGTCATCCAAGATAGCGTCCCTCGAATTCCGATTGGCTTATAGGATTCTATCAGCCAATCGGAATTAAGGTAGGAAAAATCTGATTGGCTGATTCAATCAGCCAATCAGATTCAAGTTCAATCCGATTGGCTGATCCAATCAGCCAATCAGATTGAGCTCGCATTCTATTGGCTGGACTTTTATTTTTTTTTAAATTTATTTTATTATGGGGCTTAGATTATGTGTAATTAGTTTAAAATTCTGTGATTTAGTGTTTGTTTTTTTTAGTTTAATTTTTCATCAGCCAATAGAATTTTTCCTACCCTAATTCCGATTGGCTGATAGAATTCTATCAGCCAATTGGAATTGAAGGGACGCCATCTTGTATGACGTCATTTAAAAGAACCTTCATTCAGTCGTAGCCGTGGAAAGAAGAGGATGCTCTGCGTCGGATGTCTTGAAGATGGACCCGCTCTGCACCGGATGGATGAAGATAGAAGATGCCGTCTGGATGAAGACTTCTGCCCGTCTGGAGGACCACTTCTGCCCGGGTTGGATGAAGACTTCTGCCCATCTGGAGGACCACTTCTGCCCGGTTGGATGAAGACGTCTCCTGGTAGGGTGATCTTCAAGGGGGTTAGTGTTAGGTTTTTTTAAGGGGAGATTGGGTGGGTTTTAGAGTAAGGTTGGTTGTGTGGGTGGTGGGTTTTAATGTTGGGGGGGGATTTGTAATTTTTTTTACAGGTAAAAGAGCTGATTACTTTGGGGCAATGCCCCACAAAAGGCCCTTTTAAGGGCTATTTGTAATTTAGTGTAGGGTAAGGCTTTTTTTTTATTTTGGGGGGCTTTTTTATTTTGTTAGGGGGATTAGATTAGGTATAATTAGTTTAAAAATCTTGTAATTTGTTTATTATTTTCTGTAATTCAGTGTTGTTGTTTTTTGTACTTTAGATAATTTTATTTAATTTAGGGAATTAATTGAATTATAGTGGTAATTTTAGGTGTAATTGTAACTTAGGTTAGGTTTTATTTTACAGGTACTTTTGTCTTTATTTTAGCTAGGTAGTTATTAAATAGTTAATAACTATTTAATAACTATTGCACCTAGTTAAAATAAATACAAACTTGCCTGTAAAATAAAAATAAACCCTAAGCTAGATACAATGTAACTATTAGTTATATTATAGCTAGCTTAGGGTTTATTTTATAGGTAAGTATTTAGTTTTAAATAAGAATAATTTAGTTAATGATAGTAATTTTATTTAGATTTATTTAAATTATATTTAAGTTAGGGGGTGTTAGGGTTAGACTTAGGTTTAGGGGTTAATAACTTAAATATAGTGGTGGCGACATTGGGGGCGGCAGATTAGGGGTTAATAAGTGTAGGTAGGTTGCGGCGACATTGGGGGCGGCAGATTAGGGGTTAATAAATATAATGTAGGTGTCGGCGATGTTGGGGGCAGCAGATTAGGGGTTCATAAGTATAATGTAGTCGGCGGCGGTGTCCGGAGCGGCAGATTAGGGGTTAATAATATAATGTAGGTGTCGGCAATGTCGGGGGCGGCAGATTAGGGGTTAATAAGTGTAAGATTAGGGGTGTTTAGACTCAGGGTTCATGTTAGGGTGTTAGGTGTAGACATAAATGTATTTTCTCCATAGGAATCAATGGGGCTGCGTTAGGAGCTTTAAGCTGCTTTTTTTGCAGGTGTTAGGTTTTTTTTTCAGCTGGCTCTCCCCCATTGATTCCTATGGGGAAATTGTGCACGAGCACGTTCAGCCAGCTTACCGCTAACGTAAGCAGCGCTGGTATTGAGATGAGATGTGGAGCAAAATTTTGCTCTACGATAACTTTCTTGCGGTTAACGCCGGGTTTGTAAAAACCCGTAATACCAGCGCTGTCTGTAAGTGAGCAGTGAGCATAAACTGCTCGTTAGCATCGCACAGCTTCTAACGCAAAACTCGTAATCTAGCTGCTTGTATCTAAGAATCTTCTGACAGCCCTCTGATCACATGACTTTTTATTTATTATCTAGTGACTTGCATTTTAGCCAATAAGTGCTAAGTTGTGCTGACTCTTAAATAACTCCACAGGCGTGAACACAATGTTATCTATATGGCCATCATGAACTAGCACTCACCTTTTATGAAAAGCAAATAAAAAAGCTTGTGATAAGAGGATGTCTGTAGTGGCTTAGAAACAGGCAGAAATTTAGAGGTTTAAATGTAATAAAGTATATTAATAGAACAATGTTGGTTGTCAGGCCAGGCGCTTGCATAAAGGCAAACTAGGCAAACAACTCAGGGCGCCCCAGCAGTGGAGGGGAAAATTGGAGAGCGAGCAGTATTTTTAATTTAATTTTTTTAATTTTTTTTTACATTTTATCAGCGGCGGAACTTCTAGGGCCCCAAAGGTTGCATAAACCAATCCATTTGTGGGCACCAGACCCTGGAGATCTGCCACTTATTAGGGACCAGCTGGCAGCAGCACTGTTTCCCAAACTTTCCCTAAGGTAAGGTGCCAGACCAGCAGTGTGCCGTTCTGGTATAAGCCCCGCCTCCTCCATCTCTACCATAACGCACGCGCTGCGGTCTGTCAACCACCAGTCATCCTCCCTGCTATCACCTTGCAGAAGTTGCAGGGCTGCAGCCTGGCCTACCGTCGCCGGTGTCTGTGACAGAGGTAAGTCTGTGAGTGAGCCTGTTTTTGGATAGATTGCCTGCCTGCCCTTAATGCCTGGCACTGGGTGCAATAGTATTTACTTGCAGTTAGAGAGTTCTCAGGGTAACAATGTATCTGAAGGGATACTTGCTATGTAAAAAACTTGACACTACACTATTTTTTAAGATGAGTTTATTATTACAATCACACATGCCAGAAAAGATTGTATTTATGCTCTTATTTAACTGCTGCTAACTATACAGACGTATTTGTAAGAGGACAGAAGTGCCCTCTAGAGCATTAGTCAGGAAAGGAATATGTGGCTCTGGCTAATGAATGAACTAGAACAGAGTGTGGCAGCACCACACCCTGCTCCTCCTCTTATTGCTCTTCCAGCTACTGAAGCTCTAAGCTTGGAAACTCTTGTACAGGCACGCAAGCAGCGTGCAGGACTCGTGCACGCAACATGTCGCAGGGGCATATGCCATCACATGCTGGTGCTGGCCTGCACTGAGTGACCATGCTGGCTGAGTGAAGATGTCCAGCTTCCTTCATATCGGTCTAAACATCAGTTATACTTTACCCCATACAGTAACCCCACACACATCAGTTATACTTTACTCAAAAGTATGGGGTAAAGTATAACTGATGTGTGTAGTGGGGGTTATTACCATATGGGGTAAAGTATCACTGATGTGTGTAGTGGGGGTTACTATATGGAGTAAAGTATCACTGATGTGTATAGTGGGGGTTACTGTATGGGGTAAAGTATAACCGATGTGTGTAGTGGGGGTTACTGTATGGGCCCTACAGTAACCCCCACTACACACATAAGTGATACTTAACCCCATACAGTAACCCCCACTACACACATTAGTTATACTGTCTGTACCCCATACAGTAACCCCCACTACACACATTAGTTATACTTTACCCCATACAGTAAACCCCACTACACACATTAGTTATACTTTACCCCATACAGTAACCCCCACTACACACATTAGTTATACTGTACCCCATACAGTAACCCCCACTACACACATTAGTTATACTGTACCCCATATAGTAAAAAACCCCACTACACACATCAGTGATACTTTACCCCATATAGTAAAATCCCCCACTACACACATCAGTTGTCTGGTTAGAGCTTAGATTAGAGCATCTGTATTTCCTACGTGTGATTTCTTACACGTGATTAGCTATGCAGCACACCCACTTTCTTATTTGTTATACAGCACACCCACTGTCTGATTTGCTATACAGCACAACCACTGTCTGATTTGCTAGGCAGCACAACCACTGTCTGATTTGCTAGGCAGCACAACCACTGTCTGATTTGCTATGCAGCACACCCACTGTCTGATTTGCTAGGAAGCACACCCACTGTCTGATTTGCTAGGCAGCACACCCACTGTCTGATTTGCTAGGCAGCACAACCACTGTCTGATTTGCTAGGCAGCACAACCACTGTCTGGTTTTCTAGGCAGCAAAACCACTGTCTGGTTTGCTATGCTGCACTACCCCTGTCTGATTTGCTTTTGCTGCACTACCACTGTTTGATTTGCTCTGCTGCGCTACCACTGATTGATTTGAATTTAGCCACCAATCAGCAAGCTCTACCAAGGTGCTGAACCAAAAAATGGGCCAGCACCTAAGCTTACATTCCGGCTTTTTAAATACAGATACCAAGAGAATGAAGTAAAATTTATAATAGGAGTAAATTAGAAAGTTGCTTAAAATGTCATGCTCTAAAAAAATTTGGGTTTTATATCCCTTTAACTAGCAATGGGATGGTATGGTATGTAATGGGGGGGGGGAAGGCAAAATGTATCCTCGCCTGTGTGGTCAAAAATCCTAGCACCGGCCCTGTTGGTTGTGCAAAGCTAGGTATGGGTAGTAAAGGCATTATCTATCTTTTTAAACAATAATAATTTAAGTATAGACTGTCCCTTTAAGGCACTCTTGCAGGTGATGCACTGGAAGAGGTTGAGACGTTGACATCAAGGCAAGAATCAGGAAAGCAAAGGCTGCCTTTATCCAGCTAAAGAAGATCAGGAGCTCCAAGGACCTAACACAGCAAAGCAAGATCAGGATTTTTAACACCAAAGTAAAATCAGTCCTTATGTATGGATCAGAAACTTGGAGTACAACAGTGACCAACACCAACAAAGTCCAGAACTTTATTAACAAAAAAAAATCTTCCAGATCTGCCAAACACAACCAACAACAAATGAATATGGCAGCAAACTTCCCAATTCCCTGCTTATGATTAAATCATTAAAAGATGCTGGGGTTGGATAGGTCACACCCTCTGTAAACCTGCATCAAAAATCACCAGGAAAGCCTTGACCTGAAACCTGCAAGGAAAAAGGAAAAGAGGAAGGCAAGGAAACTGTCAGGGTGCCAGGTATCAGACTGAGACTAGAAGTGCAAAAATAATCACACCTTTATTAATAGCAAAAAATAATAAAAAGTCCACAAGTCAAATAACAAGCCAGGAGTCAAAACCAGAGCTGGTAGTCAGACGAGCCGAGTCAGGAGCCAAAGCGAATAGTCAGACGAGCCGGAATCAGGAACAAGGAAAACAGCAGAGTCAGGAACAACCCAGGGATCAGGTAGCAGGAAGGACGTCAGACAGCCAGGTAATACACAGGAACTCTCACAAACAGGTCTGAGACAACGCAAATGCAAAGCATACTGAACAGAGGTCCTTTAAATAATAAGTGATGACATCACAATTCTGAGACTGCATCCTGTCTCACACAAATGATGCACACCAGTCTGGCCATAAAAGGAAGTGCAGGAAATGAGCAGCATCCCCCACAATGCACCATAGTCAGGAAGAGAGGTGAATAAAATGACTGCCAGCAGCACATGGCAAGCAAAACAGGGAAAAAACCCTGACAGAAACACCTGGCGCTGAGATTTTGAGGCTGCCTGCAAGGAGATACACCTGGAGTAAGATTGGAAAAAAAGCCCAGACAGAGATGGCTGGAGAGTCCTGGATGGTGGCTTATACCCTAGGAGAGGTAGCAGGCATAATTATGTAAGTATGAAAATCATATTGCTTCAATTGTCAGATTACTTACTACAGTTCTTTTTAGGGTCTCCCTGAAATTCTTAATTTTAAATTTTTAGGATTTTTATATTCCCTTGTTCATTAATATCAAAATTAACTTTAACATTAGTTAAAAGGACATTAACTACATTCACCCGTATTACAAGTTGTGTGGTAAACCCGTTACATACACACCACGTGAAATGGGACCGTACTGCTATTTCAATAGCTTCGCCATTGCAAGTCACCCTAAAACTTTCTTTTGCCATGCAGTATGCTGCGATAAGCCGACTACTGCACACAAACCAATTTCAGACTTGGCGTGCTCATGCACGTATTCCCCCATAGAGATCAATGAAGAAAAAATGTTAGAAAAAATCCTAACACCTGCGATTGCGATCAGATCAGCCAAAAGGATTTAAGCAGCTCTCATCATATTGGCTGATTTGAATTTCTCAGCCAATAGGAATGCAAGGGTACCCCAATATAAAAGCATTCAATCTTCAGTGTGCGTTGGGCAATCGAATAAAGAGGACCTCTGTGTCAGATGACTACGCTGCCTCTGCACCACCTGGATGAAGGTGTAAGGTGGTCCCGGCTGGATGAAGATGGAGCCCCCTGGATGAAGAACTTTCACCGCCGGGAAAAAGATGGATCACCGGACTTCAGCAATGGTGAGTACCTATTTTGGGGTTAGTGTTAATTTTTTTATGTTTTGGGGTGTTTTTTTATTAGATTACGGATGTTATTTATTTTTATGGGCTAAAAAAAGAGATGAATGCCCTACAAATGCCCTTTTTCGGGCAATGGGCAGATTCGTTTTTTTTAGTTAGGTTTTTTTTTATTTTGGGGGGTTGGGTGTTATAATGTTAGGGAAACTTTGTTTTTTTTAGGGCAAAAGAGCTGTTAACTTTAGGGCAATACCCTACAAAAGGCCCTTTTAAGGGCTATTGGTAGTTTATTGTTAGATTAGGGGGGTTTATTTTGGCAGGATTTAACGGGGTATTAGAATAGGAATAATTTTTTTATATTGGATAATTTTGTTTTTTGTAATATTATCTTTTTTTATTTTTTGTAATCTTAGATTTCTTGATTTTTGTAATCTTAGTTTCATCCCTTTGAAAAATATTTTTCCAGAAATAAGCAGGCTTTTTTAATATGTTTTCTGGTATAATCTGACCATCCTTTTTGTGGGGCTTACAAATGATTTGCACCTTGTGGTAAACTTCTGTACTTACTTTTATGAAGTCTTCTTTTGATTGTAGACTTTGAAAATGATATGCCTACCTCTTGGAGAGTGTTCTTGACTTGGCTGAAGCGGATTTTCTTCACTAATGAAATAATTTTGCGATCATCCAACACAGTCTTACATGGTCGTCCAGGCCTTTTGGTGTTTCCACAGGCTACCTGTATGTGCCTTCTTTTTAATAATGTACAACATTTTTAGTTTGGCCACTTCTAAGGTTTTTACATTCTCTCTGATGGGTTTGTTTAATTTTCTCAGCCTAATAATGGTTTGCTTTACTTGCATTGATAGCGAATTGGACCTCATATTGAGAATTTACAGCAACGGCTACCAAAAGTAAATTCCACATTGGGTTTTAATGCCAGACCTTTTAGCTTCTTAAATGAATTAATTAAATAACAAAGGAACAGAACACCCTTGGCCATGAAACATCTTCTCAGTCAATTGTCTGATTACAACGTCCAGATTCTTATGGACTTAACTGTATTGCAATGGGGGGGGGGGGTGGAAAGTACTTCTTTAGAACCCTCAAAATAAGCTGTGAAGTTTTTTTCATCATTATAACAATAACTTTTCAGCTGGACAAACATAGGACTACTGATGATTGCTGGTTTCAAATAAGGTTATGCATGTCTCTGTGTATTGTTGGGGGAAGGACGGATACTCCAACCTTTATTTTATTTCATTATTGCTGCGGTTCTATTAGATGATCACTGCTGCCATGGTGATCACTTGATGGCTACTTGAGTATGTGACCCCCAATAGAAATAGGAGTCTTTCTACTTTCCATAATTTGATATCATGACCCTTTGGGGTAGATTTACTAAATGTCAAATGCATACACTATCTGCATTTATCATTGCACAAGCATTTCTAGTGAAATGCATGTGCAATGCTGCCCACTGCTCACTGGCAGCCAATTTGCCGCTATCAGTGGCTGTCAATCATCCTGATCGTATCGTGATGATTTAAATCGGCCACCAAAAAGGTGGCGGACAGATTAAGGAACAGCTGTCTTCTTTGTTGAAAAGCATACCATGATAGTTTTAGAGGCAGCATTATACTACTGGTAACTAGCTAGTAATTGGCAGCTATATGTATACAGAAAGTATACCCTCTTTGAATTCTATGGTTTTATGTATCAGGACATAATAACAATTATCTGGTCCTTAGCAAGTCTTTAAAGTCTTAAAAATACAACCTCAGATGAACAACAACACAGGGGTTCTCTGGATAGTTTTCATCTCTACGCTTTTTTTAGTTTGCCAACCATTTGCCACTATTAGTTTATAAGATTCAGATATTTGGATATATGATGTAAAGGGAATTCTCTCATTGATTGCAGCACCTGCTATGTTAATGTTAAATATTAATTTTGGCTCTTGGATTGTAAGAGCCTAGCCATTCATATTATTAGCAGTTTGCTGTAGTATTATATATTTGTTGACTCCCATATATACCGCTATTGCGACTATTAACTCTGCAACGATTGTGTGTTTTCTTTTTCACATGATGGTAAATGCTCCTTGTCATTGGCTCGTCAGATGTTCCGCTAGGTCCCTGGAGTGCATTGCTGCTCTGGAACTGAGCTTATTTTAACCCCTTTGCAGGGATTAAGCACATAGTTATATGTAAGCAAGAATGAAATGTTCTAGCACATAACAGCATTTTCTTTTGAACGTTTGAATTCCTTTAAACCTTTTGAAACTTTATTTGTAAGGTTAGGGAATTCAGACGAACTGCAAATATTGTTTTTCTTTGCGTTTTATACATGTGCCACCTGCATGTTTGTTGATTCTGTTGACTTTTGCAAAGAACTGTAAATACTGCTGCAAAAGGGAAGTTGGATCTAGTGTGCTATTGTACGGGTTTAGTGTATTCTATTAAACTAATTAAAAACAGGGACAGTTACAATTCACTATACTCTACTGAAACTCTACTATTGGTCAATAATAGATTGAGGGAAACACCCCCAAAAAAGTAATAAATATATTTTTTGTTTGCAGAATGTATTACATATATACAATACAAAATTTGTATTTATTACTTTTTTGGGGGTGTTTCCCTCAATCTATTATTGACCAATCATATAAACACATATATAACAATGCTAACATGTTAAATAAAAAATCAAACAATAATATGTAACATGATAAGCTGATTCTTTGAATAAAACTTCACTATATAAATGTGTTGAAATATACGTGTTGAAATCAATTCAGGCACAAAGTGGAATGTTCAAATATAGTGACACAGAAATGCTTAATAGTAATCGATTCCCAATAATGATGATGTTATATTTGGAATTAAATCCATTTGGTATCTGTGTTACCAAATTGAAGATCCAAAATACCTCTTGTTTAAGTAGAATTTTGTCACCATTGCCCCTTCTTTTTATGAGGCTTGACTGTTTCAAGTTATTTTGATTACTTATTGTTAAATACCAGAGAAGCATCCTGCAACTGGTCCCACATGAAGTATATGAGCTTGCAAGAAGTACATGAAACATTTAAATATTAATTGCCGAAAATGACCACCAAGCTCCACCCAACTATTGCTTTTTATATTTTGGTATGTTAAGTTTGTCCAATCACAATCGACTGGTGAATAAGTTTTTCTACTCGCGCACGTTGATTTGTGCATGTGCAATTTGAAATGGCTAACTGAAAAATATTAAACATGCACTGCTAAACTGTCATACAAGAAAACAGCTAATTAGACAAGAAGAAGGCTGTGGACTTAGGGTTGCCACCTTTTGCCCAGCCGATTCCTGGTCACTTTGAATTTGGGGGTGGCTGGGGGCGTGGCGGGTGTGTGGCTAAGGGCGTGGTTGGGGTGTGGCTTCACCCGGCCTTAATAAAATATATTTTACCATTTTTTCTGTCTCTGAATGTGTGTGAAGTGTCAGTGAGCTGCCTGACAGTGTGTGTGTGTGTGAAGTGTCAGTGAGCTGCCTGTCAGTGTGCATGTGTGTGAAGTGTCAGTGAGCTGCCTGTCAGTGTGTGTGTGTGAAGTGTCAGTGAACTGTGTGTGTGAAGTGTCAGTGAGCTGCCTGTCAGTCTGTGTGTGTGTGAAGTGTCAGTGAGTTGCCTGTCAGTGTGTGTGTGAAGTGTCAGTGAGCTGCCTTTCAGTGTGTGTGTGTGAAGTGTCAGTGAGCTGCCTGTCAGTGGTGTGTGTGTGTGTGAGTGAAGGCACACTGACAGGCAGCTCACTGAGACTTCACACACACACACACACACACACAAACACTGACAGGCAGCTCACTGACACTTCACACACACACACAGAAACACTGACAGGCAGCTCACTGACACTTCACACACACACACAAACACTGACAGGCAGCTCACTGACGCTTCACACACTGACAGGCAGCTAACTGACACTTCACACACACACACACACACACACACACTGACAGGCAGCTAACTGACACTTCACACACACACACACACACACACACACACACAGACAGGCAGCTCACTGACACTTCACACACAGACAGGCAGCTCACTGACACTTCACACACGTACACACACACACACACACTGACAGGCAGCTCACTGACACTTCACACACACAAACTGACAGGCAGCTCACTGACACTTCATTCACACTGACAAGCAGCTCACTGACACTTCACACACAGACAGGCAGCTCACTAACACCACACACACACACACACACACACACACACTGACAGGCAGCTCACTGACATTTCACACACACACACACACACACACACACTGACAGGCAGCTCACTTACACTTCACACACACACACACACTGACAGGTAGCTCACTGACACTTCACACACACACACACACACACACTGACAGGCAGCTCACTGACACTTCACATTGTGTGTGTGTGTGTGTGTGTGTGAAGTGTCAATGAGCTGCATGTCAGTGTGTGTGTGTGTGAAGTGTCAATGAGCTGCCTGTCAGTGTGTGTGTGTGTGAAGTGTGAATGTTTAACTGCTGTTCACTTCTTTATATGCACGATGCACTGTAATCACATAATATCACAATTAACTCCTCGAATGACAAAGAGCGCTGCAGCACAATACAAAACAATGTGATGATCATGCAGCATGTCCTGGCACTGGCAGCCAAGGGGTTAACCCATCTTTTGAGGCAGAGTGTGTTTACCTTAGTCTCCCTCTCAGCTGGCAGGTCCAAGTCCTCCATGTTAGCAGCACAAGCACAACAGTAAAACCCACGGGCATCGCTCACGGGCGGTATTTAGACAGCAGAAAGTGTTGCAGCAGGAATGGAAAAAAAAGTAGCAGAAGTCTGTGGCGAGCAGTAACTATGTCACCTAATGCAACTCCAGTCTCCAGTGTTATCTGCCACCTTTTTTGCTAAGGGCAAACTGTCAACTGTGTGACGCGCGTGTAGCTGTGACTCTGTGTGAGTCTATTTTCCCTAGTTTTCCCCCACATTGCCCTGCCGGGCGGCCCAGCCACCTAAGTTTTTTAAAAACAGTGTTGATGTGTGTGTGACAGGGGAGCTGGGCAGGCAGATGTTAAGTTGCCCTCTTACCAGAACACCGGGGCATTGGAGTCTAGTTCCGGGACACGGGACATACAGTCCCAGTCCGGGACTGTCCCGGTGATACCGGGGCAGGTGGCAGCCCTATGTGGACTGAGCTTGAAGGCTTGTTGGAGACATTTTCAGTGGGACAAGCACCATTTTCATAGGTAATTTAGGGCAAAATCAAGAAAAACAAGTAAGGAATGTATATTGCAAGTAATATATATTGAAATGCTGTTGTATTGCGACTCCAATGTAGAACTCTACCTATGAGTTTAAGCAAAGGTTAAAGGGACAGTCTGCACCAGAATTTGTATTGTTTTATAAGATAGATAATCTCTTTATTATCCATTCCCCAGTTTTGCATAACCAACACTTTTATATAAATATACTTTTTACCTCTGTGATTACCTTGTATCTAAGCATCTTCTGACAGCCCCCTGATCACATTTTATTAATTATATATTGACTTGCATTTTAGCCACAGGCGTGATCACAATGTTATCTATATGGCTCACATGAACTAGCCCTCACCTTTTATGAAAAGCAAATACAAAAGCATGTGATAAGAGGCAACCTTCAAGGGCTTAGAAATTATCATATGAGCCTACCTAGGTTTAGCTTTCAACTAAGATTACCAAGAGAACAAAGCACCTTTGATGATAAAATTAAATTGGAAAGTTGTTTAAAATTGCATGCCCTATCTGAATCATGGAAGTTTATTTTTGACTAGACTGTCCCTTTAATGATGCATAAGCAAAATATCAGTGCTTGTTATTTTGCATTTGCAATATTCCTTTACATTTCAGGAAATGTCAGTTACTGCTAGTAAATTACAATATAAGAATATTCCTTTAAATTTCACAGAAAATAGCCATAAGTTCCAGTATAAAATCTAAAAAAACAAAACAGCATCAGGAAAAAGTTTAGGTATATTTTAAATACCTTTTATTTACATGCTGTCATCAAATGCCAATGCCACAAATGTTTTAAATTTAGAATTCTGAAAATGTTCTTTGTTCCACAAAATACAGTTTTTTGCTCCCACTTTATATCTTAAGACATCTTTTCTTTTTATTGATTCAAAAGAAGCGAAAACTCACTTTTACCAATTATCCTTTTTTCGCATCACAGCGTCTGTGACCCTCTCCCTCCCCTCTGCCTTTTCTACTGTTGTGCCAGAATCTTTGAATTAAGTCATTATTTGTACCCTCTTTACTGGACATATTTTTGAAATGCACTAAATTTAAGTCTAACCCCTTGAAATTATTTTTCACTATAAATAATCTGTCATTGTCAGAATTGTAATATAAGGTCACTTATAGTTCTATTAGATTGAATAGACTTTAAAAACCAGAAATACCACCTAAATATTTCAATCACATTCAAGTTACAATAAAGAAACCCTCTATTAGCATTGTAATACATCTACCGCAGATTCATACAATTCTGAGTGGTTGATTTAATCACCACTTAGCTTAACAGCTTTTGACAAGATAGAAGAAAATAAGGTAAGTTCCCGGAAGCAACTCAGATGGTTAAAAATAGATGTAGTCTTTTCAGAATCAAGACTAAAAACAGCATAACACAGCGGAAGACAAATAATATTCCATAACACTATCAACGTCTCATCATAAATTCCTGTTTGTGCACATAAATCTGCTGTATTTGCATGTACTGTATAGGAGAGAGAGTAGATGTATATATTTAGCTGTGAGGTAAGGGGTGCTTCCATTAATATGCAAATGAAGTTGCTTAGGTCATATTAAGCAATTTGATGCTGATGTATTCTGGAAAGCTAGATTAATGTATTTTATTGTAAAAGCATATTCATTCTGAAAACAACATTAATCTAACTCTTGCTTGAAAAATGTGCTCAGAGCAAAAAATAAAAGGATGTTTCAATGAATTATTCTGTCATACAATAAAAACTGTATTTTACATGAATGATGAATGTTTATATTTATTTTGACACTTTTGCAACCAAAAGCACACCCATCTCTTAGTTTGATAAAAAAATAATAATAATTGTGCCAAGCAGATCAGAATGTCTACAGAAATATTGTTTGCATTATTGACAATGGTGTGGTGTTTCACAGAAGGGTGAAACAATGCTGGCTGATAACTGAAAATGTTTGTATTGCAGTACAATATGTAAGATAACATTGCTTGTGCTAATGAATCAGAGTCCCTGATTATACCAGTTTTAGAGAATTGTCATGTTTTGGGAGCTCTGTCTCAGTAGCACACCTACTAAACAGAGGGCCCGGGTGCAAAATGTGTGTGGGCCCCCTGAAAGTAACTAAGTAGTAAGCAATAATAATAATATACAGGTATATGCAGCTCCGACAAGTTTTTATCATTGTTTTATCTAAATGAATTGCATCCATGGACAGTGCTGCGGAATATGTTGGTGCTTCATAAATAAAGTATAATAATAATAATAATAGCTCTAAATAAATAGATAGATAGATAGATAGATAGATAGATAGATTATAGATAAATACATAGATAGATGATAGATAGATTATATATAGATATATGATAGATAGATAGATGATACATAGATAGATGATAGATAGATAGATGATAGATGATAGATAGATAAATAATAGATATATGATATATAGATAGATGATAGATAGATAGATAGATGATACATAGATGATAGATAGATGATAGATAGATGATAGATGATAGATAGATAAATAGATAGATTATAGATATATGATAGATAGTAGATAGATATCTCTCTTTGTTACAGCTCACACCCACAGCAATATCTCTGAAAATCTCTCTGCAACTTCCAAGCTCACACCTACAGCAATATCTCTGAAAATATCCCTGCAACTTCCAAGCTCACACCTACAGTAATATCTCTGAAAATCTCCGTGCAACTTCCAAGCTCACACCCATATAAATATCTCTGAAAATCTCCCTGCAACTTCCAAGCTCACACCTACAGCAATATCTCTGAAAATCTCCCTGCAACTTCCAAGCTCACACCTACAGCAATATCTCTGAAAATCTCCCTGCAACTTCCAAGCTCACACCTACAGCAATATCTCTGAAAATCTCCCTGCAACTTCCAAGCTCACACCTACAGTAATATCTCTGAAAATCTCCCTGCAACTTCCAAGGTAAATGATCTGACTGATATCTCCAATCAAGACATTGAGTGTTTTTGTTTTTTTCCTTATATCTGTTGGGCTAATATGGCATTGGTTTTAACCTTTATTATTGTACATTCCAATCTTCCCTGTCCCCCTCTACTATTTTCCAGGACACACCTCCCCCTATTCCTTCACTTTATCAACAGGAAGTTTTACCTTACCACTCTCTTTGTTACAGCTTACACCCACAGCAATATCTCTGAAAATCTCCCTGCAACTTCCAAGCTCACACCTACAGCAATATCTCTGAAAATCTCCCTGCAACTTCCAAGCTCACACCTACAGCAATATCTCTGAAAATCTCCCTGCAACTTCAAAGCTCACACCCATATAAATATCTCTGAAACTCTCCCTGCAACTTCCAAGCTCACACCTACAGCAATATCTCTGAAAATCTCCCTGCAACTTCCAAGCTCACACCTACAGCAATATCTCTGAAAATCTCCCTGCAACTTCCAAGCTCACACCTACAGCAATATCTCTGAAAATCTCCCTGCAACTTCCAAGCTCACACCTACAGCAATATCTTTGAAAATCTCCCTGCAGCTTCCAAGCTCACACCTACAGCAATATCTCTGAAAAATCTCCCTGCAACTTCCAAGGTAAATCATCTGACTGATATCTCCAATCAAGACATTGAGTGTTTTTGTTTTTTTCCTTATATCTGTTGGGCTAATATGGCATTGGTTTTAACCTTTATTATTGTACATTCCAACCTTCCCTGTCCCTCTCTACTATTTTCCAGGACACACCTCCCCCTATTCCTTCACTTTATCAACAGGAAGTTTTACCTTACCACTCTCTTTGTTACAGCTTACACCCACAGCGATATCTCTGAAAATCTGCACACACTAGCCCTCCAAGCCCCCTCCACCACCCACCATGGTGTTTACCTTTAATATATTAACACCTCCTAACAGCAATTAGGTGCAGCAGTCACTAACGAACCAGGTTAGAGAGAATAATTCACACTCACAGCCTCTGTACTGACACTTTACCATATTCTGTTACACTTATAATCCTCATTTGCTCGCCACCCACTTCACCCACTCTCAGTTTACCCTGCCTTATATCAGACTTATTTACCTTACCTTTTATGTCTTTTCCCTCTCCCTTAGTGTAACGACCTGGTGTGATAACAAATCTGCTATGGCCAGTAGTAACAGATAACCTGCTAGTGCTTATCCTGTAGAGTCTATAATGCAGAGTTAACAGCCTGAGCAACCATTGCAAACAATTCTATTAAAAGGTGTTAATTTGTGTTATGGAGGTAACCAACTTGAGGGTTTAGGGTTACTTCTGTGACTTAATATAGCCTTACAAGATCACAGTGCAAAACAACTTAAATATACTCTGACAGTGATAAGGCAGGCATACCTGTAAATCTGTATTTCCACTGACAGGAGTAAGACTGTAGTCAACAGCAGGATTTTACAGGAGCGGCAGCTATACACACGCTGACATGTCCATTCCCAGAGCACATACGTGTGTGAATCAAGTCCTGGATACTGAAGAGGCAAGTTGGTAGGAGAATCTTCTCAGGAGAACACTGCGTCTGTGTTCGCGGAATGAGGGAGGGGGAGCGAGGTCCGTAGCTGATGACTTCAGCCGGTGAGCTCCATTGCGGAACGTAGTGGTCCAAAGTAACTACAAACGAGGTATCAAGTTGCAAGGAGGGCAAGCAAATAGTGAATGAACTACAATAAGCCAGCAAGGAAGTTAGAAGTGGGTGGCCTTAAATAGGAAGAAGGGAAAATAATTAAAGGGACAGTACGAACCAACACAAAGGTATCTGATTTCCTTACATAAGTCCCCCCTCAAAGAAACCACTGCAAGGTTTCAAGGATGTGGCCGATCTGGGTTCCGTCTATGGAAAAGAGACAACAATCTCGGGGCTGAAATATTGGAAGCAGGTTCCCAGGTGTCATTCTCATGGCTAAAGCCCTTCCAATGTACAAGATAGGACAAGTTACCGTAGCGGTTGCTAGAATCCATGATACTTTGTACTTCAAACTGCTCATCAGGAAGGGTACCGTAATCTGGGCTTTGAGTAGTAGCTGAGGAAGCCGTTGAATAACAGGGTTTGACCAGAGAAACATGAAAAGTGGGGTGGACTTTGATATTTGGAGGTAGCTTCAAGGTGACGGTAAGTGGATTCTTTATGGCAAGAATGGGGTATGGCCCAATGAACAATTTACCAAGCTTTTTACAAGGATAATGTAGTCTGAGATTTTTTGTGGATAGCCATACTAATTGACCAACGACGTATTAAGGATTTTTTCTGTGACGAAGATTATAGTACTCTTGTTGGGATACCTGAGCATCAACAATATGCTGTCTAACGGAAGCAAAAGTTTGGGAAATGTCGTTAACGAGATTGTTTACTTGTGGACATGGTGTCTCGAGTTTGGGTAGAAGATCAAATAGTGGATGGAATCCATAGTTAATAAAAAGGACTGTACCCAGTAGAGGATCTAACATGGTTGTTATATGCAAACTCAGCTAAAGGTAGAAACGATGCCCAAGAATCCTGTTGCTGTGAACAAAAGCAACGCAGATATTGTTCTAGCCACTGGTTAACTTGTTCGGTTTGACCGTTTATCTGAGGGTGGAAGGAAGTAGTAAGCCTTTGGTCTATATGTAGAGCTTGACAGAGGTGTTTCCAAAACTTAGATGTAAATTGTGTGCCTCTATCGCTTAGCACAGATTTTGATATACCGTGCAAGCATAAGACTTCTTTTATAAATAATTCACTGGTTCGTTTTGAAGTTGGCAAAGCTGTAACAGGGATGAAGTATGCCATTTTGGTAAAAAGGTCAGTTACAACGAATATGGTTGTATAGGTTAGGGAGATTGGAAGGTCAACAATGAAGTCCATAGAAACTAGTTGCCAAGGCCCCTGTGGGACCTGATGAGGTTGGAGTAAACCCATGGAATGTTGACATGAACGTTTCGAAGTTGCACAAATGTCACATTTGGATAAGTAATCTTTTACCAATTTACTCAAGGAAGGCCACCAATAGTTTTTTCTAATCAATTCAATGGTTTTATTGGGTCCCATATGTCCAGCAAGTGGGGACTCATGCAAAAACATGAGTACAGTTTGGTGAAGAGAAGGTGGCATGTAAAGTTTCCCATCCTTATAGAGCAGGCCATCTGTATGCTGGTCTTCTGTTCATGTGGTACTATTGTGCCATCTTAATCTGAGTAGAAAGGCTGGTAAGTATTCCTATGATACAGTGTTTTGGAATTACAGTTGAAGGATTAATGTTGGGTAAGACTTTGTGATCTTTTCGGGTGAGGGCGTCTGCCTTTCTGTTCTTCGTCCCAGGCCTGTAGGTTATTGTCAAGTGAAACCTGGAGAAATACAGACTCCAACACAGCTGTCTAGCAGACAGAGTTCTATTGGATTGAAGATATTGTAAATTTTTATGATCCGTGTATACAATAATAGGATGTACGGCTACTTCCAGGAGATGTCGCCAATGATCGAAGGAACACTTAATTGCCAATAATTCCTTTTCGCCAATGGGATAATTCAGCTCTGCAGGCTGCATAAGTCTTGAAAAATATGCGACTGGATGCATAGTTTCTTTGAAAGATTTCTTTTGGGATAATATGCCACCTATGGCATAATCTGGGGCATCCACCTCGAGTATGAACTGTTTATCCATATCAAGAAATTGCAGAATGGGTGCAGAGGAGAATTTGGTTTTCAATAGATCAAAGGCAGACTGTGTTGTAGTTGTCCACTTGAAGGTAGAGTTCAACTTAGTAAGATCAGATAATGGTTTAGTGGTGGCAGCAAAACCTGAATAAACTTCCTATAAGAGTTTGAGAATCCTAAGAAGCACTGGACTTCTTTCCTTGTAGTGGGGAATGGTTTGAACCTTATTGTTCTCCATACTTATACCAAGTGGGGTGATATGGTACCCTAGAAAGGTAATGTCTTGGGTGTCAAAAATACATTTTTCTAACTTGGCATAAAGCCTATGTTCCCTCAACCTGGAGAGAACATTTTTAACATGCGTCTTATGCTGCTCAAGGTTTTGAGAATAGATCAAAATATTGTCTAACTAGACCACGATATAAACATCCAAAATATCCCTGAAAATGTCATTGATCAAACATTGGAATGTTGCTGGAGCATTGCACAACCCAAATGGCATTACTGTATATTCAAACAGGCCATATCTGGTCCTAAATGCTGTAAGTCATTCATCTCCAGCTTTTATTCTGATAAGATTGTATGTGCCTCTAAGGTCCAACTTGGTGAAAACCGAGGCACCTTGTAATCTTTCTATCAACTCAGGTATAAGAGGGAGTGGGTATCTGTTCTTCTTTGTGTGTCTATTAATTTCTCTATAGTCTATCGGCTAGATTACGAGTCTTTTTCACTACCGCTGGTATTACGAGTCTTGCAGGTATATCTGTACCGCACGCTTTTTTGGCCGTAACGCAACGTAACTACCGCAGCTTTTTCAATGGGACTTCCTTTGAGCCGGTATTACGAGTCTGCCTGGGAGGCCAAAAAGTGAGCGGTACCCCCTTACCGCCCGTACCGTAAACTGAAAGTCAGTAGTTATGGGTTTTACGCTACAAAGCTGTAACATAAAACTCATAACTAAAGTGCTAAACAGTACACTAACACCCATAAATTACCTATTAACCCCTAAACCGAGGCCCTCCCGCATCGCAAACACTAAAATAAAATTATTAACCCCTAATCTGCTGCTCCGGACATCGCCGCCACTATAATAAACATATTAACCCCTAAACCGCTGTATTCCCGCATCGCAAACACTAGTTAAATATTATTAACCCCTAATCTGCTGTACCTAACATCGCCGCCACCTACCTACATTTATTAACCCCTAATCTGCCTCCCTCAACGTCGCCACCACTATACTAAATTTATTAACCTCTAAACCTAACCCTAAGTCTAACCCTAACCCTAACACCCACTAACTTTAATGTAATTAAAATAAATCTAAATAAAACCTACTATTAATTACTAAATAATTCCTATTTAAAACTAAATACTTACCTGTAAAATAAACCCTAAGCTAGCTACAATATAACTAATAGTTACATTGTATCTATCCTAGGTTTTATTTTTATTTCACAGCTAAGTTTGTATTTATTTTAACTAGGTAGAATAGTCAGTAAATAGTTATTAACTATTTACTAACTACCTAGCTAAAATAAATACAAATTTACCTGTAAAATAAAACTTAACCTGTCTTACACTAACACCTAACCTTACACTACAATTAAATAAATTACATAAATTAAATACAATTAACTAAATTACAACCCCCCCACTAAATTACACAAAATAAAAAAAAGAACAGATATTTAAACAAAGTACACCTAATCTAATAGCCCTATCAAAATAAAAAAGCCCCCCCAAAATAAAAAAAAACCCTAGCCTAAACTAAACTGCCAATAGCCATTAAAAGGGCCTTTTGCGGGGCATCGCCCCAAAGAAATCAGCTCTTTTACCTGTAAAAAAAATACAAATAACCCCCCAACAGTAAAACCCACCACCCCCCAAATTAAATCCTAACTAAAAAACCTAAGCTCCCCATTTCCCTGAAAAGGGCATTTGGATGGGCATTGCCCTTAAAAGGGCATTTAGCTCTTTTTCAAGTGCCCTAACCCTAATCTAAAAATAAAACCCACCCAATAAACCCTTAAAAAAGCTTAACACTAACCCCCAAAGATCCACTTAGAGTTTTTGAAGACCCGACATCCATCCTCAATGAAGCTGGCAGAAGTTCTCAATGAAGCGGCAGAAGTCTTTATCCAACTGGGCAGAAGTCTTTATCCAACCGGGCAGAAGTCTCCATCCAGATGGCATCTTCTATCTTTATCCATCCGGCGCGGAGCGGGTCCATCTTCAAGACATCCGGATCAGCCAATAGGATTTTTCACCTTTAATTCCGATTGGCCGCGCCGGATGGATAAACATAGAAGATGCCATCTGGATGGAGACTTCTGCCCGGTTGGATAAAGACTTCTGCCCAGTTGGAGAAAGACTTCTGCCGCTTCGTTGAGGACTTCTGCCAGCTTCATTGAGGATGGATGTCGGGTCTTCAAAAACTCTAAGTGGATCTTCGGGGGTTTGCCCTGAGGAAACCCCTATGACGTTGTGGTCACGTGGGGGGTGAAACACGCGTCGGCAGTGACGTACCTGGAGGTTGATGTGCTTGTTTGCAGACCGCATTGGCGTCTTGCATCAGCCAATAGGATTTTTTCACCTTTAATTCCGATTGGCTGATAGAATTTTATCAGCCAATCGGAATTCAAGGGACACCATCTTGGATGATGTCATTTAAAGGAGAATTCATTATTGAAGAAGATGTCGATTGAAGAGGATGCTCCGCGCTGACTGTCTTGAAGATGGACCTGCTCCGCGCCGGATGAATGAAGATAGAAGATGCCATCTGGACTTCTTCCTGGTTGGATGAAGACTTCTGCCCGGTTGGATGAAGACTTCTGCCACTTTGTTGAGGACTTCTGCCGGCTTCGTTGAGGATGGATGTCGGGTCTTCAAAAACTGTAAGTAGCTCTTCGGGGGTTTGCCCAGAGCAAACCCCTATGACGTTGTGGTCACGTGGGGGGTGAAACGCGCGTCGGCAGTGATGTACCTGGAGGTTGATGTGCTTGTTTGCAGACCGCATTGGCGTCTTTAACACCACGCTCTTTGTTGGCACCAGTTCAAAGTGGATTTCTATTGGCCTAATACTTGCCAGTTTGTGGATGCATGGATTTGCCTAAATTAGTCTTTTGGAATCGAATTCAGCATCACAAAGGAGGAAAAGCGGCGGAACGGTTGTATATGTTTTGTGGCATAAGTGATTCAACTTTTACCTTTGACCGATGGACACTATGTGTACAAAAAAGTCACACAGTTTAAAAGCTACACTTTTCTAAATACATGGACATCTTTGGAACTTTCATTTGCTATCAGTCCATTAATATTCTACAATTGAATGTATGAATTGCTGCCTTGGTATCTTGCAGCTGCTGCTCTAATTTGTATATGTGTTAGCTGCAACACGCACTATTGTATTCACTTAAGCTGTTTAAGACACATTGAGACTCGTTTTGGAACTGTATACATAGATCCTGTTACATTGTATTTCATGACACCAATACCATCTTGAATGGTGGTGCCCGCTGAAATAGGAGTTGTATACACTCCCTAAGTCTGTGTAGTCTTTTTTCTGGACCATCAGGTCTCATGTACAAATATATTATAAGGTATTGTGCACAATACAAATAATTTGCCTGCAATTAATTGATTGTTGCATCGCTAGGCATTATTATTTTTGTTTAAGGATTCAATATAGTGTAATCTTTACAGACATAGATCCTCACGGATCACTATGATGGTCGGATTTTGCGCTCAGAGCGTAACCATCCTCTAGTGGAGGTGTCTGTACTGTGCTGCAATGTCGAGGTAATAGAGCATGATGTGTTCATTTGTTTAACAATAAAAGTGACTTTTAGTCTGTTTCAAAATGCATCTACCTCTGGTGTACTATTTTTTGGTTCATTTGTCCTCTATGGGTTGGAAGAAATTCTTTACCTGATGTGTGAGTGCAGGATTTGGGAAACACTATATTCCATCTTTAATGGTGATATTGCTTTTGCTAAGCATATACATAAAAAGCTGTGCTTAAAATCCCTGTCTGTTTTGGTAGTTACCCTAACATAGGTAACAACCCTATCTCTCTGTATATTGTGTCTTTATAGTAACTTTAAGGGTCTGCACTTCGTTACCTTCATATAAGGTTTCCTTATCTGAGTCTAATTTTGTACTTGGGTTTGTATTTTCCAATAGATAAATGGCCCGTCTCCCTTATAACTTTTATATTCGGGGGTTAGTGTTAGGCTTTTTTAAGGGTTTATAGGGTGGTTTTTATTTTTAGATTAGGGTTTGGGCACTGGAAAAAGAGCTAAATGCCCTTTTAAGGGCAATGCCCATTCAAATGCCCTGTTGCAAATAATAAGCAATATCTGTCTCTGTTGTTTTGCAGTGCCTTGTGAGGTCTGAATGGGTTAATTTGTATGTGGGCATTATTAGTCAGGAGTGGCCACTCTGGTTATTGGGGCTATAAAATGTAGCTAGTTCTGAGTGTGTCTGTTTTCTTCATCTAATCTTTTTCTATCCTTGTTTAAGTCCTTGCATTCCAGCTAGTATAAGTAAACACCTGGTTATCTTGGTAGGCCAAATATATGAATGTATGTACACAACTCATTGTAAACATTGGGAATGTATCTAGTTCATCCCTGACCTTTGCCTTTTTTTATGTATTGTCAAACACAGTAAAACCTACAATTCTGATGTGTAACTGTTATTTACTTATGATGTAACCATATCTGTTAAAACCCTTGCATTTTTTAGCTAGCTAATCATAAACTGTAAATAGCCTAGATGTGGAATGTATAAATACCTGGGAAGGGGACTGACCCCCACAGAGAAAACTTTGTATTGTTTCTCTCCATACTGCAGTGTGTAATCAATAAACAAACTCTTTTTAAACCTGTCTTGGTCTGAAGAAGTTATTCAGTCCAGGGTGAGTATATCACCAACACATGGCGTAGTCGGCAGGATGGCAAAATCTCAGACAGCAGTCCAAGTGGCAAAGACTTTCTGCTCCAGGGACACTCAATTTAGACCAGTCTTCTGAATGGTAAGAACATTTTTGTTTTTAGTTTAACAGTAATTGAGTGTCTCTGGGTAAGGGGTCAGAGCTGTTTGGCGTTCTGGGTGACGCTATCCTAAGAGGCTTTGTTTATTGATTTATTAATGTTATGTGTTGTATTGTGTAAATTGTTTTTGTAAAAAAAGTTAAAACTTGTTAAAACCTAGGAGAGTGTCTATTTAAAGGCAACTGGGATTAGGAAACTGGGTTTACAGTTCTAGCTGCCCCAACCTGACTGCAAGTCCCACCAGATGTTAACCAGTCAGTGTTTGAATGCAAGGGGAACTGTGACAAACCTATATCCGAAACTGTGACCTGGCAGACACCCTAAGAGGACACATAGTTACCTGTTCTGATTATTTGTTTAGGAAAACCTCTTGGATAAGTCCTGATTAGACAGCTTTATTTCTTGTGTGAGCATTGATAGTATTCCCAGTGAAGAAAATATTGTTAATCTTAGGAAGGGGCTATCCTGGGTAGACGTAAGACTGCAGCAGTCATTTAAGGGGACAGTGTACACTCATATACACTTATTTTCATTTAACTGCATGTAATAGACACTACTATAAAGAATAAGATGCACAGGTACTGATATAAAAATCAAGTATAAAACTGTTTAAAAACTTACTTAGAAGCTCTCAGTTTGCTCTGTTGAAAAGGACATAAACAGGAGCAAGTTGAAGTAGGTAACTGATGGTATTCTCATAAAACTGTGGGGCTTGATTAGGAGTCTGAAAGTCAGAGCAGTGTTATTTGAAAATAAGCAAAACTATACATTTAAAAAAAAAAACAACTTTATGGGCTATATGGATAGATCATCTACAAAACATTTATGCAAAGAAAAAATGAGTGTATAATGTCCCTTTGAGGGCAAACACGTGGTGTAGTGTTGCCAGGTTGGGGTGGAGGTTCCCCTGATACAATACAATTCTCTTTTGTTCTGTTTTGTTAGTTTTGTTGTTTTAGTTTTTTTTTAAATTTGTGTTAATTGTAAGTAAAAACCCCAAGTGACATTTAAAAATATAAAAAAAATAGTAAAAAGTAAAAAGTCAATTTAAAATGGGACATAGTTCCTCTAAAGGCTGTTCCAGTAACCCTAAATGGCTAAAAGGTTCCCCAGCAGAATATATGAATCAACACCATGGCCCGTTTTGTAATAAGTATCATACTAAATGGTCCCGACTAACTCAAAACAAAGGGTCCAATATATGGCCAGACGGTGGCTCTTGGAACCTAGATAAAATAAATACCCTAAGTAATGTTTTAAATAGAGGTTTCAAAAAAAAGAACAACCCTACATCAGAAGCGTGGAAAGCATATTTTAAATGGAATACTGAGGCAGTAAAAAGACAGTGTGAGTCGTTAAAGGCTTCGCTAGAGGATAATTATCAAAAAGAAATTAAAAACTTAGAATTAAATCTCCCACTAAGGGAAGAAAAAGAGCAAAAGAAAAAAAATAAGAAAAAAGAGTGCAAGGAGTAAAAGAATACAATGTTTCAAATGTGGAAAGGTGGGACACATGAGCAAAGATTGTTGGTCACTCCAGCAGCACAAAAACACAGACACAAGAGCTGCATGTAAGAGGGAGGGGTATAGGAATACTGATAGATGGACTGGTAAAAGTATGTGGTAGAAAAGTTTGTGTTTTAATGATTTAAGATTAAGTAATAACTTAAGAACTGTGCTTTATATTCCTTAAGTGACATTTTAAGTAGGGTAAAGCATGTTTTAATGTTTGTTATCAGCGAGTACCCATAGACAAAGTAATTGTATATTACACAATTTTGTAAAAATAGGAATAATTGAGAGGAAATGTATTTCTTTGTTAGATGGTTCAGAATGTAATGCTCATGAAAATGTGTATAAATATTGAAGAGGTGCTGGAGGTATGTAAGGAGATATTAGAAGTTTGCATGGTGGGTTTTCTACCTTATGAGTGAATATTTTTGAAGTTTTAATTAGTGGTTGATTGTCAGTGTTCAATGTGTCTCTGCTGTATGATTTTGTCAGAGCAATAGTGTACAATGTGTAGTTAAAGGTAAATGTTGTATTTTGAACTTTGTGTGTATAAGGTTTATTGTGTTCTCCACTGAAATTACACAGAATTATTGATGGTAAATTATATGCCGCACATTTTCATATATACATGTTGTCTTGTATTGATTTGCAGAACTGGCCAGCTGCAATAATTATGCAAAGACAATATTTAGTTCAAATAATATTTAGTGGATGAATACAATTAAACCAGGTATAATCTTAATGAAGATGTTTGTATATGGTTGTTTATCTTCTTTTACTTATATTTTTCAAGTGGAATAAAATATAAATAATAAAACTATAGAAAAAAATGTGACACAGATAAGACTTTGAGCAGTCAGACAGTAAAAACATAGGAGCTGCGGTGCTATAAGAAAAGGGAGGAGGGGAGAATGCAGACTCCGACTGACTGTTAGTTCTTGATAGACAAAGTACATAGCCCTTTGTAAATATAACCAAAAGCTTTAATGATTATTGGAGTTGGGAATAAGCACATATCAGAACCTTTGAGTGTAACTGTAGGTCCTGAAACAGAACGACATGTTCCAAAACTGTTCAATAATGTCATTAGGAAAGACTTACTGTGTAAACTAGGGAAAGTTTTCCTTAATGTGTCTGGAGGAGAACAAGAAAGTGTATACCTGCCTTGAAGTGATAATTGCAGAATCTATGTGTTAGAGATTTGTCACTAATACAATCAGCAGGGGAAGTGTTTTTGAAATTAAAGGGACAGTGTACTTGACATTTTTTTATTGTTTAAAAATAAATAAATAAAAAATAGATGGTCACTTTGTTACCCTTTCCCCAGTTTTACATGATCAACACAGTGTATTGATAAACTTCTTTTACCGCTGTGATTACTTAGTATCCAAATCTCTGCAGACTACCCACTTATCTCAGTGTTTTTTTATAGACTCGCAATTTGGCAATTAGTGCTGCAGCCTATGAGCCTGCCTAGTTTTAGCCTTTAACAAAGAATACCAAGTGAACCAAGCAGATTTGATGATAAGAGTAAATTTGAAGGTTGTTTGGAATTGCATGCCCTATCTAAATCATTAAAGTTTAATTTTATTGACCCTTTAAAGAAAAATATAAATTACCCTGTATTTTACAATACTCCCTGTGTAACATGCTGGTTACTATTAGTTTAACATTGCTCAGAAACAGGCTGTAAATATAATATCTGTTATGTTGATGTTGGAGACTGACATACAACTAACATCAATGCTTAAGTCTTTTCATATCCAGGTACTTGCTGCACAGTTAAAGAATGATAATCGTGTAGTGCATGCCATCTCACCTGGTGATCTTATAATGGTTGGGAGTTTTTCCAGAAAAACAGCTCTGGAGCCAAAGTAGAAAGGGCCTGTCTGTGTATTATTTATCACAAATACAGCCACTGAAGTCACAGAAGTTAAATCATGGATCTCACTACAAATTGGTGCCACCACAGACTGATCCTATCACTGGCAAGGAAATCCAAAAAGACTGAGCCTTTGGGAAGTATTATTTTTTGACAGTGCTTGACTGTTTCCTGAGATTGGACTAATTTTTTACTTGTTATTATTCCTGTATGCTGCATTTACACTCTGGTGATGTTTACTAGAGTGTAAGGAAAATTCCCTGATTTATATACCTTCTAATAGTCACTTAGACCTAGATTTGGAGTTTGGCGTTAGCCATGAAAACCAGCGTTAGAGGCTCCTAACGCTGGTTTTAGGCTACCGCCGGTATTTGGAGTCACTCAAAATAGGGTCTAATGCTCACTTTTCAGCCGCGACTTTTCCATACCGCAGATCCCCTTACGTCAATTGCGTATCCTATCTTTTCAATGGGATTTTTCTAACTCCGGTATTTAGAGTCGTTTCTGAAGTGAGCGTTAGACATCTAACGACAAAACTCCAGCCGCAGGAAAAAAGTCAGTAGTTAAGAGCTTTCTGGGCTAACGCCGGTTTCTAAAGCTCTTAACTACTGTACTCTAAAGTACACTAACACCCATAAACTACCTATGTACCCCTAAACCGAGGTCCCCCCACATCGCCGACACTCGAATACATTTTTTTAACCCCTAATCTGCCGACCGCCACCTACGTTATCCTTATGTACCCCTAATCTGCTGCCCCTATCACCGCCGACCCCTATATTATATTTATTAACCCCTAATCTGCCCCCCTCAACGTCGCCTCCACCTGCCTACACTTATTAACCCCTAATCTGCCGACCGGACCTGAGCGCTACTATAATAAAGTTATTAACCCCTAATCCGCCTCACTAACCCTATAATAAATAGTATTAACCCCTAATCTGCCCTCCCTAACATCGCCGACACCTAACTTCAATTATTAACCCCTAATCTGCCGACTGGAGCTCACCGCTACTCTAATAAATGTATTAACCCCTAAAGCTAAGTCTAACCCTAACACTAACACCCCCCTAAGTTAAATATAATTTACATCTAACAAAATTAATTAACTCTTATTAAATAAATTATTCCTATTTAAAGATAAATAATTACCTGTAAAATAAATCCTAATATAGCTACAATATACAGGGAGTGCAGAATTATTAGGCAAATGAGTATTTTGACCACATCATCCTCTTTATGCATGCTGTCTTACTCCAAGCTGTATAGGCTCGAAAGCCTACTACCAATTAAGCAAATTAGGTGATGTGCATCTCTGTAATGAGAAGGGGTGTGGTCTAATGACATCAACACCCTATATCAGGTGTGCATAATTATTAGGCAACTTCCTTTCCTTTGCAAAATGGGTCAAAAGAAGGACTTGACAGGCTCAGAAAAGTCAAAAATAGTGAGATATCTTGCAGAGGGATGCAGCACTTTTAAAATTGCAAAGCTTCTGAAGCGTGATCATTGAACAATCAAGCGTTTCATTCAAAATAGTCAACAGGGTCGCAAGAAGCGTGTGGAAAAACCAAGGCGCAAAATAACTGCCCATGAACTGAGAAAAGTCAAGCGTGCAGCTGCCAAGATGCCACTTGCCACCAGTTTGGCCATATTTCAGAGCTGCAACATCACTGGAGTGCCCAAAAGCACAAAGTGTGCAATACTCAGAGACATGGCCAAGGTAAGAAAGGCTGAAAGACGACCACCACTGAACAAGACACACACAAGACACACAAGCTGAAACGTCAAGACTGGGCCAAGAAATATCTCAAGACTGATTTTTCTAAGGTTTTATGGGCTGATGAAATGAGAGTGAGTCTTGATGGGCCAGATGGATGGGCCCGTGGCTGGATTGGTAAAGGGCAGAGAGCTCCAGTCCGACTCAGACGCCAGCAAGGTGGAGGTGGAGTACTGGTTTGGGCTGGTATCATCAAAGATGAGCTTGTGGGGCCTTTTCGGGTTGAGGATGGAGTCAAGCTCAACTCCCAGTCCTACTGCCAGTTTCTGGAAGACACCTTCTTCAAGCAGTGGTACAGGAAGAAGTCTGCATCCTTCAAGAAAAACATGATTTTCATGCAGGACAATGCTCCATCACACGCGTCCAAGTACTCCACAGCGTGGCTGGCAAGAAAGGGTATAAAAGAAGAAAATCTAATGACATGGCCTCCTTGTTCACCTGATCTGAACCCCATTGAGAACCTGTGGTCCATCATCAAATGTGAGATTTACAAGGAGGGAAAACAGTACACCTCTCTAAACAGTGTCTGGGAGGCTGTGGTTGCTGCTGCACGCAATGTTGATGGTGAACAGATCAAAACACTGACAGAATCCATGGATGGCAGGCTTTTGAGTGTCCTTGCAAAGAAAGGTGGCTATATTGGTCACTGATTTGTTTTTGTTTTGTTTTTGAATGTCAGAAATGCATATTTGTAAATGTTGAGATGTTATATTGGTTTCACTGGTAAAAATAAATAATTGAAATGGGTATATATTTGTTTTTTGTAAAGTTGCCTAATAATTATGCACAGTAATAGTCACCTGCACACACAGATATCCCCCTAAAATAGCTATAACTAAAAACAAACTAAAAACTACTTCCAAAACTATTCAGCTTTGATATTAATGAGTTTTTTGGGTTCATTGAGAACATTTTTGTTGTTCAATAATAAAATTAATCCGCAAAAATAAAACTTGCCTAATAATTCTGCACTCCCTGTAAATTATAATTATATTATAGCTATTTTAGGATTTATATTTATTTTACAGGTAACTTTGTATTTATTTTAACCAGGTACAATAGCTATTAAATAGTTAAGAACTATTTAATAGCTAAAATAGTTAAAATAATTACAAAATTACCTGTAAAATAAATACTAACCTAAGTTACAATTAAACCTAACACTACACTATCAATAAATTAATTAAATAAACTACCTACAATTACCTACAATTAACCTAACACTACACTATCAATAAATTAATTAAATACAATTCCTACAAATAAATACAATTAAATAAACTAGCTAAAGTACAAAAAATAAAAAAGAACTAAGTTACAAAAAATAAAAAAATATTTACAAACATAAGAAAAATATTACAACAATTTTAAACTAATTACACCTACTCTAAGCCCCCTAATAAAATAACAAAGCCCCCCAAAATAAAAAAATGCCCTACCCTATTCTAAATTACTAAAGTTCAAAGCTCTTTAACCTTACCAGCCCTGAACAGGGCCCTTTGCGGGGCATGCCCCAAGAAGTTCAGCTCTTTTGCCTGTAAAAAAAAACATACAATACCCCCCCCCCCAACATTACAACCCACCACCCACATACCCCTAATCTAACCCAAACCCCCATTAAATAAACCTAACACTAAGCCCCTGAAGATCTTCCTACCTTATCTTCACCCTGCCAGGTTCACCGATCCGTCCTGAAGAGCTCCTCCGATGTCCTGATCCAAGCCCAAGTGGGGGGCTGAAGAGGTCAATGATCCGGCTGAAGTCTTCATCTAAGCGGGAGCTGAGGAGGTCCATGATCCGGATGAAGTCTTCATCCAAGCGAGAGCTGAAGAGGTCCATGATCCGGATGAAGTCTTCTATCAACTGCATCTTCAATCTTCTTTCTTCCGGATCCATCTTGCAGACCTCCGACGCGGAACATCCTCTTCTCCCGACGCCAATCAGCCAATCAGATTGAGCTCGCATTCTATTGGCTGATCGGGACAGCCAATAGAATGCAAGATCAATCTGATTGGCTGATTGGATCAGCCAATCAGATTGAACTTGATTCTGATTCGCTGATTCCATCAGCCAATCAGAATATTCCTACCTTAATTCCGATTGGCTGATAGAATCCTATCAGCCAATCGGAATTCGAGGGACGCCATCTTGGATGATGTCCCTTAAAGGAACCGTCATTCGGCTAGTAGGCGTCGGGAGAAGAGGATGTTCCGCGTCGGAGGTCTGCAAGATGGATCCGGAAGAAAGAAGATTGAAGATGCAGTTGATAGAAGACTTAATCCAGATCATGGACCTCTTCAGCTCCCGCTTGGATGAAGACTTCAGCCGGATCATGGACCTCTTCAGCCCCCCGCTTGGGCTTGGATCAGGACATTGGAGGAGCTCTTCAGGACGGATCGGTGAACCTGGCAGGGTGAAGATAAGGTAGGAAGATCTTCAGGGGCTTAGTGTTAGGTTTATTTAAGGGGGGTTTGGGTTAGATTAGGGGTATGTGGGTGGTGGGTTGTAATGTTGGGGGGGGTATTGTATGTTTTTTTTTACAGGCAAAAGAGCTGAACTTCTTGGGGCATGCCCCGCAAAGGGCCCTGTTCAGGGCTGGTAAGGTTAAAGAGCTTTGAACTTTAGTAATTTAGAATAGGGTAGGGCATTTTTTTATTTTGGGGGGCTTTGTTATTTTATTAGGGGGCTTAGAGTAGGTGTAATTAGTTTAAAATTGTTGTAATATTTTTCTTATGTTTGTAAATATTTTTTTATTTTTTGTAACTTAGTTCTTTTTTATTTTTTGTACTTTAGCTAGTTTATTTAATTGTATTTATTTGTAGGAATTGTATTTAATTAATTTATTGATAGTGTAGTGTTAGGTTAATTGTAGGTAATTGTAGGTAGTTTATTTAATTAATTTATTGATAGTGTAGTGTTAGGTTTAATTGTAACTTAGGTTAGTATTTATTTTACAGGTAATTTTGTAATTATTTTAACTATTTTAGCTATTAAATAGTTCTTAACTATTTAATAGCTATTGTACCTGGTTAAAATAAATACAAAGTTACCTGTAAAATAAATATAAATCCTAAAATAGCTATAATATAATTATAATTTATATTGTAGCTATATTCGGATTTATTTTACAGGTAAGTATTTATCTTTAAATAGGAATAATTTATTTAATAAGAGTTAATTAATTTTGTTAGATGTAAATTATATTTAACTTAGGGGGGTGTTAGTGTTAGGGTTAGACTTAGCTTTAGGGGTTAATACATTTATTAGAGTAGCGGTGAGCTCCAGTCGGCAGATTAGGGGTTAATAATTTAAATTATGTGTCGGCGATGTTAGGGAGGGCAGATTAGGGGTTAATACTATTTATTATAGGGTTAGTGAGGCGGATTAGGGGTTAATAACTTTATTATAGTAGCGCTCAGGTCCGCTCGGCAGATTAGGGGTTAATAAGTGTAGGCAGGTGGAGGCGACGTTGTGGGGGGCAGATTAGGGGTTAATAAATATAATATAGGGGTCGGCGATGTTAGGGAAGCAGATTAGGGGTACATAGGGATAATGTTTACGGAGCGGCAGATTAGGGGTTAATAATAATATGCAGGGGTCAGCGATAGCGGGGGCGGCAGATTAGGGGTTAATAAGTGTAAGGTTAGGGGTGTTTAGACTCGGGGTACATGTTAGAGTGTTAAGTGCAGACGTAGGAAGGGTTACCGCATAGCAAACAATGGGGCTGCGTTAGGAGCTGAACGCGGCTTTTTTGCAGGTGTTTGGTTTTTTTTCAGCTCAAACAGCTCCATTGTTTCCTATGGGGGAATCGTGCACGAGCACGTTTTTGAGGCTGGCCGCTTGCGTAAGCAACTCTGGTATCGAGAGTTGAAGCTGCGTTAAATATGCTCTACGCTCCTTTTTTGGAGCCTAACGCAGCCATTCTGTGGACTCTCGATACCAGAGTTATTTTTATGGTGCGGCCAGAAAAAAGCCGGCGTTAGTTTTTCGGGTCGTTACCGACAAAACTCCAAATCTAGCCGTTAGATAATAACAGTTCATTTTTGTATGATTTATTTATTCTATTACTGTGTAATTGTTATATGTATATCAAACTTACCATGTATCCTTTTATATTTTTGTGCATTCTCATTGTTCCCAGTTATGTCTGCCATACCACCCATGGGAACAAGACAATGCATTTATTGTTACTGCCACACTGATGGTACAGGTGCATGATGGTTCTGTGGTTTCATACCACATATCCATGAGTCTGGTACCTCTGTATTAATGTTCTTTCAGTTAAAATACTATTAAATTAGGCATTTCAACAATTTATACAATGTTTCACTATTAATGAAACATTACTATACATTCATTTTTATTTTGCTTAATTTTTTGTAAAGTACATATAAAAATTATACTTGTTAAATTTTCTCCCAGTGATGTTTGGATTAATTATTTTGGCTAATGTATCTGGGAGGTTTTGTATATTGCACCTTCCCCACATTCTCTATTTGCTTTTTGTTTATTTTCAGATGGATTATTAGTTTTGCATCCATTTAATAGCAGTGAGCATTCAAGGTAGTTTAGGTGTTAATATAATTGTGCTCAAATACGTATGTACTTATGTTTAGCTATTAGCTAGAGATTACAAAGCAATATATTGTATGTCTGTGGCAACCCCAGTCTCTTTAAGGGACAGTACATTGAAAAATTATTTTTATATTAATCTATTTTAGACTTGTAAAAACCGCTGCAGAGTATAAAATTTATGAGAAATTGCATTTTTGGGTTTATTTGTGTATATGAAGTAACTGGTTTTGTGCTTTAAAACTACAGCCTATCTTAAGGTAATATCATATTCCATTATGTTATCACTTTGTTTACACAGACTTACATCCTTATCTTTTAATTATGTGGAGAACCAAAGCTCAAAACTTAGAGAGAAAAATGGAAAATTTATAATTTTATTACTTACCCATTCTGCATGATACTTAGTTTAGTGTTTTGGTTTCTGATTTGACTTTTGGCCTGTCAGGATAAACTGGGTGTAAAGATACTGCAAGGTTTGCTAATCTTTGTAGTACTAATTTTTTTTCTTTCTCTCGTAGTAATCTGTCTCAAACTAATGCTACACAAGATCTGCAGCCTTGTCAGCCCAGCAACCAGCAGACTGATGCCCTCCTGTGAAGATTCAGCCCCGCATGTGCACCATCGCCATGACCACGGTGACTCTGCACTGCAGTTTGAGATGGAGTTCACCCGACTAAATCATATTGCTGTTTGATGCTATTGTCACAGAGTTTAACAGCATCAGAGGAGGGACTGTTGCAAATAATAAGCAATATCTGTTTCTGTTTCTTGCAGTGCCTTATGAGGTCTGAATGGGTTAATTTGTATGTGGGCATTATTAGTCAGGAGCGGCCACTCTGGTTAATGGGGCTATAAAATGTAGCTAGTTCTGAGTGTGTCTGTTTATTTTTTCTTCATCTAATCTTTTCTTTCATGTAATTGGCAAGAGTCCATGAGCTAGTGACATATGGGATATACAATCCTACCAGGAGGGGCAAAGTTTCCCAAACCTCAAAATGCCTATAAATACACCCCTCACCACACCCACAATTCAGTTTTACAAACTTTGCCTCCTATGGAGGTGGTGAAGTAAGTTTATGCTAAGATTTCTACGTTGATATGAGCTTCTCAGCATTGTTGAAGCCCGATTCCTCTCAGAGTACAGCGAATGTCAGAGGGACGTGAAGGGAGTATCACTTATTTGAATACAATGATTTCACTAAGGGGGTCTATTTCATAGGTTCTCTGTTATTGGTCGTAGAGATTCATCTCCTACCTCCCTTTTCAGATCGACGATATACTCTCAATTTACCATTACCTCTACTAATAACTGTTTTAGTACTGGTTTGGCTATCTGCTATATGTGGATGGGTGTCTTTTGGTAAGTATGTTTTTTATTACTTAAGACACCTCAGCTATGGTTTGGCACTTTATGCATTTATATAAAGTTCTAAATATATGTATTGTACTTATATTTGCCATGAGTCAGATTCATGTATTTCCTTCAGCAGGCTGTCAGTTTCATATTTGGGGAATTTAAACATTTTAAGAAATGTATTTCTTACCTGGGGTTTAGTCTTTTTTTCAATTGACTACTTCTTGCTATTGCAGGTATTAGGCCCGCGGGTGCGTCAAATGCTAAACTTTATTGCGTCATTCTTGGCGCGAAAATATTTTTGGCGTGAAAAAATACGTTTATGGCGCAACTTCGTCATTTCCGGCGTCATACGTGATGCCGAGACTTTTCACACGGCGGCGTCATTAGTGACGCAAGTGTGTCATTTCCGGTTATTTTTGGCGCCAAAAAAGTTTACGTTACATTGTGCGTCATACTTGGTGCCAATTTTTTTTCATTATTTCAATACCCCATTGATGTTTGCCTCTTGTTTTTTTCTCTATCAGAGGCCTATAGTTTTGCATTTTTTCCCATTCCTGAAATTGTCATATAAGGAAATAGATAATTTTGCTTTATATGTTGTTTTTTCTCTTACATTGAGCAAGATGTCCCAATCTGATCCTGTCTCAGAGGTTTCTGCTGGAACATTGCTGCTTGACATCGGTTCTACCAAAGCTAAGTGCATTTGTTGTAAAAGTGTAGAAATTATTTCACCAAATGTCATTTGTAATAGTTGTCATGATAAACTTTTACATGCAGATAGTGTTTCCATCAGTAATAGTACATTGCCAGTTGCAGTTCCTTCAACTTCTAATGTGCATGATATACCTGTAAATTTTAAAGAATTTGTTTCTGATTCTATTTTGAAGGCTTTGTCCGCATTTCCACCTTCTAATAAACATAAAAGGTCTTTTAAAACTTCACATTTAGCTGATGAAATTTCAAATGACCAACAACATAATAATTTATCCTCTTCTGATGAGGATCTATCTGATACAGAAGATCCTTCCTTAGACATTGACACTGACAAATCTAATTATTTATTTAAAATAGAG
The DNA here is from genome assembly GCF_027579735.1 of Bombina bombina. Classification (NCBI taxonomy): domain Eukaryota; kingdom Metazoa; phylum Chordata; class Amphibia; order Anura; family Bombinatoridae; genus Bombina; species Bombina bombina. The sequence goes on from NC_069499.1 coordinate 1,276,354,711, forward strand.
TATATGCGTTCTTTATTAAAAGAAGTGTTAATTACTTTGGATATTGAGGTAACCAGTCCTATTGACATTCAGTCTAATAAACTTTTAAATGCTGTTTTTAAACCTCCTGTGGTTTCCCCAGGGGGTTTTCCTATTCCTGAGGCTATTTCTGATATGATTTCTAGGGAATGGAATAAGCCAGGTACTTCTTTTATTCCTTCTTCAAGGTTTAAAAATTTGTATCCTTTACCAGCAAAATCTATAGAGTTTTGGGAAAAAATCCCCAAAGATGATGGGGCTATTTCTACTCTTGCTAAACGTACCACTATTCCTATGGAAGATAGTACTTCCTTTAAGGATTCTTTAGATAGGAAGCTTGAATCTTACCTAAGGAAGGCCTATTTATATTCAGGTCATCTTCTCAGACCTGCTATTTCTTTGGCTGATGTTGCGGCTGCCTCAACTTTTTGGTTGGAGAATTTAGCGCAACGAGAATTGGAACCTGACATATCTAGCATTACTCGCTTACTGCAACATGCTAATCATTTTATTTGTGATGCCATTTTTGATATTATCAAAATTGATGTTAGATCCATGTCTTTAGCTGTATTAGCTAGAAGAGCTTTGTGGCTTAAATCTTGGAATACTGATATGACATCTAAATCTAGATTACTATCTCTTTCTTTCCAAGGTAATAATTTATTTGGTTCTCAGTTGGATTCTATTATTTCAACTATCACTGGAGGAAAATAAATTTTTCTGCCTCAGGATAAAAAACCTAAGGGTAAATCTAAGGCTTCTAACCGTTTTCATTCCTTTCGTCAGAATAAGGAACAAAAACTCAATCCTCCTCCCAAGGAATCTGCTTCCAATTGGAAGCCTTCCTCAAATTTGAATAAATCCAAGCCATTTAGGAAACCAAAGTCAGCCCCAAAGTCTGCATGAAGGTGCGGCCCTCATTCCAGCTTAGCTGGTAGGGGGCAGATTGAGGTTTTTCAAGGATTTTTGGATAAGATCTGTCCAAAATCATTGGATTCAGAGCATTGTCTCTCAAGGGTATCGAATTGGATTCAAAGTAAGACCTCCTGTGAGAAGATTTTTTCTCTCACTTATCCCTGTAAATCCAGTAAAAGCTAAGGCTTTTCTGAAGTGTGTTTCAGACCTGTAGTCTTAAGGGGTAATCATGCCAGTTCCTCCTCAGGAACAAGGTTTGGGGTTTTATTCAAACCTATTCATTGTACCAAAGAAAGAAAATTTATTCAGACCAGTTCTGGATCTGAAAATGTTGATTCGTTATGTAAGAGTACCAACTTTCAAGATGGTGACTATAAGGACTATTCTGCCTTTTGTTCAGCAAGGACATTATATGTCCACAATAGTCTTGCAGGATGCATACCTTCATATTCCGATTCATCCAGAACACTATCAGTTTCTGAGATTCTCTTTTATAGACAAGCATTACCAATTTGTTGCTCTTCCATTTGGCATAGCAACAGCTCCAAGAATCTTTTCAAAGGTTCTGGGTGCCCTATTATCTGTAATCAGAGAACAGGGTATTGCGGTGTTTCCTTATTTGGACAATATCTTGGTACTAGCTCAGTCTTTACATACTGCAGAATCTCACACAAATCAACTAGTGTTGTTTCTTCGGAAACATGGTTGGAGGATCAATTTACCAAAAAGTTTCTTGATTCCTCAGACAAGGGTCACCTTTTTAGGCTTCCAAATAGATTCAGTGTCCATGACTCTGTCTCTAACAGGCAAGAGACGTTTAAAATTGGTCGCAGCATGCCGGCACCTTCAGTCTCAGTCATTCCCTTCAGTGGCTATGTGCATGGAAGTTTTAGGTCTCATGACTGCAGCATCGGACGCGATCCCCTTTGCTCATTTTCACATGAGACCTCTACAGCTTTGCATGCTGAATCAATGGTGCAGGGATTATACAAAGATATCACAATTAATATCCTTGAATCCCAATGTACGACACTCTCTGACATGGTGGATAGATCACCATCGTTTGGTTCAAGGGGCTTATTTTGTTCAGCCAACTTGGACTGTGATCTCAACAGGTGTGAGTCTTTCAGGTTGGGGAGCTGTTTGGGGATCTCTTACAGCACAAGGGGTTTGGAAATCTCAAAAGGCGAGATTACCAATAAATATTTTAGAACTCCGTGCAATTCTCAGGGCTCTTCAGTTCTGGCCTCTGCTAAAGAGAGAACCATTCATTTGTTTTCATACAGACAATATCACAACTGTGGCTTATGTCAATCATCAGGGTGGGACTCACAGTCCCCAAGCTATGAAAGAAGTATCTCAGATACTTGCTTGGGCAGAATCCAGTTTTACAAACTTTGCCTCCTATGGAGGTGGTGAAGTAAGTTTATGCTAAGATTTCTACGTTGATATGAGCTTCTCAGCATTGTTGAAGCCCGATTCCTCTCAGAGTACAGCGAATGTCAGAGGGACGTGAAGGGAGTATCATTTTTTTGAATACAATGATTTCACTAAGGGGGTCTATTTCATAGGTTCTCTGTTATTGGTCGTAGAGATTCATCTCCTACCTCCCTTTTCAGATCGACGATATACTCTCAATTTACCATTACCTCTACTAATAACTGTTTTAGTACTGGTTTGGCTATCTGCTATATGTGGATGGGTGTCTTTTGGTAAGTATGTTTTTTATTACTTAAGACACCTCAGCTATGGTTTGGCACTTTATGCATTTATATAAAGTTCTAAATATATGTATTGTACTTATATTTGCCATGAGTCAGATTCATGTATTTCCTTCAGCAGGCTGTCAGTTTCATATTTGGGGAATTTAAACATTTTAAGAAATGTATTTCTTACCTGGGGTTTAGTCTTTTTTTCAATTGACTACTTCTTGCTATTGCAGGTATTAGGCCCGCGGGTGCGTCAAATGCTAAACTTTATTGCGTCATTCTTGGCGCGAAAATATTTTTGGCGTGAAAAAATACGTTTATGGCGCAACTTCGTCATTTCCGGCGTCATACGTGATGCCGAGACTTTTCACACGGCGGCGTCATTAGTGACGCAAGTGTGTCATTTCCGGTTATTTTTGGCGCCAAAAAAGTTTACGTTACATTGTGCGTCATACTTGGTGCCAATTTTTTTTCATTATTTCAATACCCCATTGATGTTTGCCTCTTGTTTTTTTCTCTATCAGAGGCCTATAGTTTTGCATTTTTTCCCATTCCTGAAATTGTCATATAAGGAAATAGATAATTTTTCTTTATATGTTGTTTTTTCTCTTACATTGAGCAAGATGTCCCAATCTGATCCTGTCTCAGAGGTTTCTGCTGGAACATTGCTGCTTGACATCGGTTCTACCAAAGCTAAGTGCATTTGTTGTAAAAGTGTAGAAATTATTTCACCAAATGTCATTTGTAATAGTTGTCATGATAAACTTTTACATGCAGATAGTGTTTCCATCAGTAATAGTACATTGCCAGTTGCAGTTCCTTCAACTTCTAATGTGCATGATATACCTGTAAATTTTAAAGAATTTGTTTCTGATTCTATTTTGAAGGCTTTGTCCGCATTTCCACCTTCTAATAAACATAAAAGGTCTTTTAAAACTTCACATTTAGCTGATGAAATTTCAAATGACCAACAACATAATAATTTATCCTCTTCTGATGAGGATCTATCTGATACAGAAGATCCTTCCTTAGACATTGACACTGACAAATCTAATTATTTATTTAAAATAGAGTATATGCGTTCTTTATTAAAAGAAGTGTTAATTACTTTGGATATTGAGGTAACCAGTCCTATTGACATTCAGTCTAATAAACTTTTAAATGCTGTTTTTAAACCTCCTGTGGTTTCCCCAGGGGGTTTTCCTATTCCTGAGGCTATTTCTGATATGATTTCTAGGGAATGGAATAAGCCAGGTACTTCTTTTATTCCTTCTTCAAGGTTTAAAAATTTGTATCCTTTACCAGCAAAATCTATAGAGTTTTGGGAAAAAATCCCCAAAGATGATGGGGCTATTTCTACTCTTGCTAAACGTACCACTATTCCTATGGAAGATAGTACTTCCTTTAAGGATTCTTTAGATAGGAAGCTTGAATCTTACCTAAGGAAGGCCTATTTATATTCAGGTCATCTTCTCAGACCTGCTATTTCTTTGGCTGATGTTGCGGCTGCCTCAACTTTTTGGTTGGAGAATTTAGCGCAACGAGAATTGGAACCTGACATATCTAGCATTACTCGCTTACTGCAACATGCTAATCATTTTATTTGTGATGCCATTTTTGATATTATCAAAATTGATGTTAGATCCATGTCTTTAGCTGTATTAGCTAGAAGAGCTTTGTGGCTTAAATCTTGGAATACTGATATGACATCTAAATCTAGATTACTATCTCTTTCTTTCCAAGGTAATAATTTATTTGGTTCTCAGTTGGATTCTATTATTTCAACTATCACTGGAGGAAAATAAATTTTTCTGCCTCAGGATAAAAAACCTAAGGGTAAATCTAAGGCTTCTAACCGTTTTCATTCCTTTCGTCAGAATAAGGAACAAAAACTCAATCCTCCTCCCAAGGAATCTGCTTCCAATTGGAAGCCTTCCTCAAATTTGAATAAATCCAAGCCATTTAGGAAACCAAAGTCAGCCCCAAAGTCTGCATGAAGGTGCGGCCCTCATTCCAGCTCAGCTGGTAGGGGGCAGATTGAGGTTTTTCAAGGATTTTTGGATAAGATCTGTTCAAAATCATTGGATTCAGAGCATTGTCTCTCAAGGGTATCGAATTGGATTCAAAGTAAGACCTCCTGTGAGAAGATTTTTTCTCTCACTTATCCCTGTAAATCCAGTAAAAGCTAAGGCTTTTCTGAAGTGTGTTTCAGACCTGTAGTCTTAAGGGGTAATCATGCCAGTTCCTCCTCAGGAACAAGGTTTGGGGTTTTATTCAAACCTATTCATTGTACCAAAGAAAGAAAATTTATTCAGACCAGTTCTGGATCTGAAAATGTTGATTCGTTATGTAAGAGTACCAACTTTCAAGATGGTGACTATAAGGACTATTCTGCCTTTTGTTCAGCAAGGACATTATATGTCCACAATAGTCTTGCAGGATGCATACCTTCATATTCCGATTCATCCAGAACACTATCAGTTTCTGAGATTCTCTTTTATAGACAAGCATTACCAATTTGTTGCTCTTCCATTTGGCATAGCAACAGCTCCAAGAATCTTTTCAAAGGTTCTGGGTGCCCTATTATCTGTAATCAGAGAACAGGGTATTGCGGTGTTTCCTTATTTGGACAATATCTTGGTACTAGCTCAGTCTTTACATACTGCAGAATCTCACACAAATCAACTAGTGTTGTTTCTTCGGAAACATGGTTGGAGGATCAATTTACCAAAAAGTTTCTTGATTCCTCAGACAAGGGTCACCTTTTTAGGCTTCCAAATAGATTCAGTGTCCATGACTCTGTCTCTAACAGGCAAGAGACGTTTAAAATTGGTCGCAGCATGCCGGCACCTTCAATCTCAGTCATTCCCTTCAGTGGCTATGTGCATGGAAGTTTTAGGTCTCATGACTGCAGCATCGGACGCGATCCCCTTTGCTCATTTTCACATGAGACCTCTACAGCTTTGCATGCTGAATCAATGGTGCAGGGATTATACAAAGATATCACAATTAATATCCTTGAATCCCAATGTACGACACTCTCTGACATGGTGGATAGATCACCATCGTTTGGTTCAAGGGGCTTATTTTGTTCAGCCAACTTGGACTGTGATCTCAACAGGTGTGAGTCTTTCAGGTTGGGGAGCTGTTTGGGGATCTCTTACAGCACAAGGGGTTTGGAAATCTCAAAAGGCGAGATTACCAATAAATATTTTAGAACTCCGTGCAATTCTCAGGGCTCTTCAGTTCTGGCCTCTGCTAAAGAGAGAACCATTCATTTGTTTTCATACAGACAATATCACAACTGTGGCTTATGTCAATCATCAGGGTGGGACTCACAGTCCCCAAGCTATGAAAGAAGTATCTCAGATACTTGCTTGGGCAGAATCCAGCTCCTGTCTAATCTCTGCGGTGCATATCCCAGGTGTAGACAATTGGGAGGCGGATTATCTCAGCTGCCAGACTTTACATCCAGGGGAGTGGTCTCTCCATCCAGATGTGTTTTCTCAGATTGTTCAGATGTGGGGTCTTCCAGAGATAGATCTCATGGCCTCTCATCTAAATAAGAAACTTCCCAGATACCTGTCCAGGTCCAGGGATGTTCAGGCGGAAGCAGTGGATGCACTGACACTTCCTCTGTGTTATCATCCTGCTTACATCTTCCCGCCTCTAGTTCTCCTTCCAAGAGTGATCTCCAAAATCATCATGGAACAGTCTTTTGTGTTGCTGGTGGCTCCAGCATGGCCACACAGGTTTTGGTATGCAGATCTGGATTGGATGTCCAGTTGCCCGCCTTGGCCACTTCCGTTACAGCCAGACCTACTATCTTCAAATCATTAAATTTGAAGGTATGGAAATTGAACACTTAGTTCTAAGTCATAGAGGTTTCTCTGACTCAGTGATTAATACTATGTTACAAGCTCGTAAATCTGTCTCTAGGAAGATTTATTATAGAGTTTGGAAGACTTACATTTCATGGTGTTCTTCTCATAAATTCTCCTGGCATTCTTTTAGAATTCCTAGAATTTTACAGTTCCTTCAGGATGGTTTGGATAAGGGTTTGTCTGCAAGTTCCTTGGAAGGACAAATCTCCGCTCTTTCTATTTTATTTCACAGAAAGATTGCTATACTTCCTGATATTCACTGTTTTGTACAGGCTTTAGTTCATATTAAGCATGTCATTAAATCAGTTTCTCCTCCTTGGAGTCTTAATTTGGTTCTGAAGGCTTTACAGGCTCCTCTATTTGAGCCTATGCATTCTTTGGACATTAAACTACTTTCTTGGAAAGTGTTGTTCCTTTTGGCTATCTCTTCTGCTAGAAGAGTTTCTGAGCTATCTGCTCTTTCTTGTGAGTCTCCTTTTCTGATTTTTCATCAGGATAAGGCAGTTTTGCGGACTTCTTTTCAATTTTTACCTAAGGTTGTGAATTCTAACAACATTTGTAGAGAAATTGTTGTCCCTTCCTTATGTCCTAATCCTAAGAATTCTTTGGAGAGATCCTTACATTCTTTGGATGTGGTAAGAGCTTTGAAATATTATGTTGAAGCTACTAAAGATTTCAGGAAGACTTCCAGTCTATTTGTTTTATTTTCTGGTCCTAGGAAAGGTCAGAAGGCTTCTGATATTTCCTTGGCTTCTTGGTTGAAACTTTTGATTCATCAAGCTTATTTGGAGTCGGGTCAGGCCCCGCCTCATAGAATTACAGCTCATTCTACTAGATCAGTCTTCACTTCGTGGGCTTTTAAGAATGAAGCTTCAGTTGATCAGATTTGCAAAGTGGCGACTTGGTCCTCTTTGCATACATTTACTAAATTCTACCATTTTGATGTATTTGCTTCTTCGGAAGCAGTTTTTGGTAGAAAGTTCTTCAGGCAGCTGTTTCAGTTTGATTCTTCTGCTTTTGATTTAATTTTTTTTCTTTCAAAAATGATAATAAACTTATTTTTTTGGGTTGTGGATTAATTTTTTCAGCGGAATATGGCTGTTTTTATTTTTATTCCCTCTCTAGTGACTCTTGAGTTGAAGACTCCACATCTTGGGTATTGATATCCCATATGTCACTAGCTCATGGACTCTTGCCAATTACATGAAAGAAAACATAATTTATGTAAGAACTTACCTGATAAATTTATTTCTTTCATATTGGCAAGAGTCCATGAGGCCCACCCTTTTTATGGTGGTTATGATTTTTTGTATAAAGCACAATTATTTCCAAATTTCCTTTGTTGATGCTTTCTACTCCTTTCTTTATCACCCCACTGCTTGGCTATTCGTTAAACTGAATTGTGGGTGTGGTGAGGGGTGTATTTATAGGCATTTTGAGGTTTGGGAAACTTTGCCCCTCCTGGTAGGATTGTATATCCCATATGTCACTAGCTCATGGACTCTTGCCAATATGAAAGAAATTAATTTATCAGGTAAGTTCTTACATACATTATGTTTTTCTATCCTTGTTTAAGTCCTTGCATTCCAGCTAGTATCAGTAAACACCTGGTTATCTTGGTAGGCCAAATATATGAATGTATGTACACAACTCATTGTAAACATTGGGAATGTATCTAGTTCATCCCTGACCTTTGCCTTTTTTTATGTATTGTCAAACACAGTAAAACCTACAATTCTGATGTGTAACTGTTATTTACTTATGATGTAACCATATTTGTTAAAACCCTTGCATTTTTTAGCTGGCTAATCATAAACTGTAAATAGCCTAGATGTGGAATGTATAAATACCTGGGAAGGGGACTGACCCCCGCAGAGAAAACTTTGTATTGTTTCTCTCCATACTGCAGTGTGTAATCAATAAACAAACTCTTTTTAAACCTGTCTTGGTCTGAAGAAGTTATTCAGTCCAGGGTGAGTATATCACCAACAGCCCTTTTCAGAGCAATGGGAAGCTTAGGTTTTTTTTAGTTAGGATTTTATTGGGGGGGGGGGGTTGGTTGTGTGGGTGGTGGGTTTTACTGTTGGGGGATTGTTTGTATTTTTTTTTTTACAGGTAAAAGAGCTGATTTTTTTGGTGCAATGCCCCGCAAAAGACCATTTTAAGTGCTATTGGTAGTTCAGTTTAGGATAGGGTTTTTTTATTTTGGGGGGGCTTTTTTATTTTGATAGGGCTATTAGATTAGGTGTAATTAGTTTAAATATCTGATCATTTCTTTTTTATTTTGTGTAATTTAGTGCTTTTTTTGTAATTTAGTTAATTGCATTTAATTTATGTAATTTATTTAATTGTAGTGTAAGGTAAGGTATTAGTGTAAGACTGGTTAGGTTTTATTTTACAGGTGAATTTGTATTTATTTTAGCTAGGTAGTTAGTGTAAATAGTTAATAACTATTTACTTACTAGTCTACCTAGTTGAAATAAATACAAACTTAGCTGTGAGATAAAAATAAAACCTAAGATAAATAAAATGTAACTATTAGTTATATTGTAGCTAGCTTAGGTTTATTTTAAAGGTAAGTATTTAGTTTTAAATAGGAATTATTTAGTTATTAATAGTAGGTTTTATTTAGATTTATTTTAATTACATTAAAGTTAGTGGGTCTTAGACTTAGGGTTAGGTTAAGGGGTTAATAAATTTAGTATAGTGGTGGCAACGTAGGTGCGGTAGATTAGGGGTTAATAAGTGTAGGTAGGTTGCGGCGAAATTGGGGGCGGGAGATTAGGGGTTAATAACATTATGTAGGTGTCGGCAATGTTGAGGGTAGCAGATTAGGGGTTAATAAGTATAATGTAGGTGTCGGTGATGTCGGGGGCAGCAGATTAGGGGTTAATAATTGTAATGTAGGTGTCCGCGATGTCAGGGCAGCAGATTAGGGGTGTTTAGACTCGGGGTATATGTAAACATATATTTTTATTTACCTATAGGAATCAATGGGGCTGCGTTACGGAGCTTTACGCTCCTTTATTGCAGGTGTTAGATTTTTTTTCAGCCTGCTCGCCCCATTGATGTCTATGGGGAAATCGTGCACGAGTACGTAAAACCAGCTCACCGCAGCACTGGTATTGGAGTGCGGTATGGAGCTCAATTTTGCTCTACGCTCACTTTTTGCCTGCTAATGCCGGGTTTTTGAAAACCTGTAATACCAGCGCTGTAGGTAAGTGAGCGGTGACAATAACTTGCAAGTTAGTACAGAGCAGCTCTTACCGCAAAACTCGTAATCTAGCCATCTGATAGGTCTTAAGGACGCATCCTTGTTAGTAACAAAGAAAATACCAGCATCTGTTGGGGAAATACTGGGCCTAATGAACCCCTTTTTAAATTCTCGTCTATTTAGTTTTTCAGGTGTTCTAATTCAGGCTTAGACAAGGGGTAAATATGCACAAAGGGAATAGAGACTCCCGGAAGCAAATCTATTGGGCAGTCATAAGTCCTATGGGGGGGGGCAGTGTCTCTGTTTCCTTTTTGTTGAAAACATCAGAGTAATCTGAGTAATGGTTTTGTAAGTTACTGTCAGGTATCTGTAGAATGGTAGCGTTTATGTTACAAGTTTCATGAAGGGTATTGGTAGGAAATGTAAGACTTAGAGAGGTCCAGTCTATACTTGGTTTATGTACCCTTAACCAGTCTATACCTAGAATGATGTTGAACATGGGTGAGGTTAATAAATCAAAAGACATTCTATCAGAGTAACCTGTGTCTGTGGTAAGATGAAGTGTAGTAGTTTGATGTGTAACCAGGGCCGGATTTACATCTCAGGTGGCTGTAGGCACAAAAACCTGAAGCGCCCCCCCCCCACTCCCCCAGAAAAAAAGTGGAAAAAATGAGGACTTTTTATTATTATTATTAAGGACAACTAAAAATAAATATTAGATGTAAAATTACATTTTCCCTTTTATGAAGATACACAAATACACACACCAATTGCAATATTTGTTGTAATGGAAGCTACACCAAAAATCAATATTCACTTGACTCAAATGGCCATACAATTTCTATTATGTATAACAAAAACAAATCATGTTAAACTTTTAATGCAAAATATTCTAAAGAAAACCCTATTTAAAGGGACATAAAATGTGACAGTTTGCTGGACATTTTATTATTGCACTAGTGCTTGCACAGAAGTGTGTTAGCCTCTTGCAAAAGAGTTAAACACATAGTCAATGTCAGTTCTGAGACAGCAATACACATCTGTGCAGACCCAGATGGGCTCATAGGACATGTTTATTGACAAGCCATTAGTGTATTGCTTTTCTGGAGGTGACTTTGACTATGTGCTTAACACTTTGTTGGAGTTAAACACAGTTTTGTGTAAACAATAGCAATATTAAAACTAGCAGCATGCAAGCTCATCACCATCAACAACCTGTGCAGCCAGTGGAAGAAAATATAAAATGTAGGTATTTTTTTCCACTACATGAATTTTTTTTTGTAAACTCTGATATTTTTGGTACAAATACACACAGATGTTACATTTATTTTGTTCTGAAATATAAATATCATATGATGTTGCTCTCAAAGGAAAATATGGAATGTTGTAGATTATATGTAATCCAGGGGTCAACAAATGTGTTTAAAATTAGAACTTAGAAATTCAATTTACCACAATACAAAAATACCACACTTACTTGATAAAAGAACAGATTAACAATTTTTAATGTGATGTGTGTATGTGTATATATATATATATATGTGTGTGTGTGTGTGTGTGTGATGTGTGTGTATATATATGTGTGTGTGTGTGATGTGTGTGTATTTGTGTATATATATATATATATATATATATACACATACATATACATACATACAAACAAATATGCCATGTGAGTGGTTTACACACATACACATTTTACAGCGTTTACAGTCTACAAACTTTGTTGTCAAAGTGCTCTAAAGGCTGAAAATCACAATTGGCACTTGTAATAAAGAGCAGAGCAGCTAGTCCCACATAACCTCCACACCTCCAAGGCCTTTATAGAACAAAAACATTCATCCTGAAGCAGAATTTAAACTCCTGACTATAAAAAAGGAATACAGCACATAACAAGTGAATACACTGCAACCCTCTCTGGTAGCCAAGGGGTTAAAGTGCTCTGCTTGTTATGTTTTCATTCTAGGCAGCATTAGAAGCCTTGTACAGTCCTAACCTGTTCTGAAGCTTTCATTCCTCAACAAAAAGTTTCTGAACCACATCAGCATGGAGCTTGGCTGTGTGAGGCAACAGAAGTACATAAAATAAAAGTGAAACTAAACATGCCTGGTGAAAATGGGAGGGGTTTAGTTTTAATCTTTGCCCCTCTCTCCTTCATGGCTCCCTCAACTGCTGTAACATATTCCCAATGAAACATTCGACTTTGTAGGCACCTGGCAGCACAATTCTTACTAAAATAAATGCCCTCATATTACTGACAGGCAGGCGCCCCTCACTGCAAGGTGCCTGTAGGCACATGCCTACTGTGCCTAATGGGAAATCCGGGACTGTGTGTAACTGGACCAGTATTAAGGAAATTACCATCAATTACTTTTACAGAGACTGGATTATGCTTAGTGACAAGAGGTATTTTATTTCTCTTCACAAAACCAATATCCACAAAATTCCCATAAGATCCCGTGTCTATAATAGCAGTCGCCTTAATCTTGCAAAGTTCCCACAGCAAAAAAAAGAGACACAGTTAAATATGGGGGTGTAATGGACTTAGGGGCAGAATTGAGATGGAAATGGAATGTCTTACCCATCTTTTGCTTGGCCAGTACAGGGCATTCCTTAAAACATGTGCTGGGGATGCACAATACAAGCATAAATTCCAGTTCTTCCTTCTTGTCTTTTCTTGGGGTGATAAAGGACCTTTTATAAACCCAATTTCCATTGCTTGGGGAGAATCCTTACAAAGGTAAGAGGGAGAAGGAAGATATTTTCTGGCTGAATTAGCTTTTTCAGAATGTCTCTCCCTGAGGCGTCTATCTATGTTAATAGATAGGCTATACAATTCTTCAACGGTTTCAGGGTCGCCCATACGAGAGAGTTCGTCCTTGATGTCTTCTGATAACCCTAGTCGAAATTGTTTTTTTAACAATACATGATTCCACAAAGAATCCACAAATTCCACAAATTGTGTGATATATGTCTCGACAGGGTTCTTCAGCTGTCTTAAAAATCTTAAAGTGTTTTCAGCTGAATTCTGTTTGAAGGGGTCGTCATACAAAATAGACATCTCAGAGAAAAAAAACATCTAGGGAACCCAGAATAGAAGTCTGTTGTTCATAGAAGGAGTCGGCCCAGGCCCTAGGCTCACCTCTAAGATATGAGATCACTGTCAAAACCCTTATCCTATCTGTAGGATAGGTTTTTGGCTTGAGATCAAAGAGTAGCATGCAAGAATTCCTAAACTCTCTGAATTGGGAGTGATTACCAGAGAACTTTTCTGGTAGCGAAACCAAAGGTTCAGGATGTATGTCCTCCCTAAGGCAGGCTTTTAGAGCCTGATTTTCCACCTGTAGTTCATGAAAGGAGTTTGTTAATATGTCCCTCCTATCTGAGAGACTTTGTATCTGGTTATACAAAACATTAGGATCCATTATTTACAATAGTAGTGGTCGTGGAAGGACTATAGTTATGAATAACTATTCAATAGTCCAATACCTGGCTGGCTTATTATGTAACAACCTGGTGTGATAACAAACCTGCTATGGCCAGTAGTAACAGATAACCTGCTAGTGCTTATCCTGTAGTGTCTATAATGCAGAGTTAACAGCCTGAGCAACCATTGAAAACAATTCTATTAAAAGGTGTTAATTTGTGCCACGGAGGTAACCAACTTGAGGGTTTAGGGTAACCTCTGTGACTTAATATAGCCTTACAAGATTACAGTGCAAAACAACTTAAATACACTCTGACAGTGATAAGGCAGGCGTACCTGTAAATCTGTAGTTCCACTGACAGGAGAAAAGACTGTAGACAACAGCAGGATTTTACAGGAGCGACAGCTATACACACGCTGATATGTCCGTTCCCAGAGCACATAAGTGTGTGAATCAAGTCCTGGATACTGAAGAGGCAAGTTGGTAGGAGAATCTTCTCAGGAGAACAGCACGTCTGTGTTCGCTCGGAATGAGGGAGAGGGAGCGACAGCCTGTAAGATTCAGCCAGCGAGCTCTGTTGCGGAACGTAGTGGTCCAAAGTAACTACAAACGAGGTATCAAGTTGCAAGGAGGGCAAGCAAATAGTGAATGAACTACAATAAGCCAGCAAGGAAGTTAGAAGTGGGCGGCCTTAAATAGGTAGAAGGAAAAATAATTTAAGGGACAGTACGAGCCAACACAAAGGTATCTGACTTCCTTACACTTAGATTGTAAGCTTGAGAGCCTTTCTACCTGCAGGACACTTTGTATTTAAAGAGAACTACTAATGATTGTGCTCAAGGGAAGGGCATTCATCTCCTTTTGTATAACTTAATTATTGCACCTACATCTGTAATGTACCCCAATACTGTACTTGTTTGTTTGTGTATGTAATGCATCCCTGTAATGTTTTATTACTACTTGTATAGCGCTGCGTAATCTGCTGGCGCTTTATAAATACCTGATAATAATAATAATAGATAGATAAATAGATAGATAGATTGATTGATAGATAGCTTGATAGATAGATAGATAGATAGATAATAAATAGACAGATGATAGATGGATGTTAAGGAAATTGATAGATAGATAGATAGATAGATAGATATAGATAGATAGATAGATTGATATGTAGCCTGTACTATTAAAAGGCTCCCATGCATTAGTATTGTATACATTCTGCACACATATATGTATAAATTGGCTGTTATGCCCGCCCCTGAATTTAAGCCCTGGTGCAAATGCACCTGCCGCACAAATAGTACTTCCTCCTCTGCTCTGTCCTGAGTTACTGAAGACTGGCTACTATAACCTGAACCTGCCCAGTGGCGTCACTAGGGTTGGTGTCACCCGGTGCGGTAAATTATGGTGTCACCCCCCTCCCCCCCAGAAAGCAGACACACACAAACACAAAAACACAGGCACACACACATACAAACACTCAGACACACTTAAAAACACACTCAGATGCACACACAAACACTTGGAAACACACTTAGACACACACACAGAAAAACACTCAGACACACACACAAAAACACTCAGACACACACACAAAAACTCAGACACACACAATACAAAATATGTAAACTGCACTGCATTAATTATAAAGCTCATGCCTAGAGCTGCTCCCTGGCTCAGCAGAGCATCAAATGAAATATAAACAGAGCACTCTAAAATAAATCACTGAAGAAAAGGTTTAGGCGCGCAAACTATGAAAATTCTGCTCTCTGACTCTGTTCCAGGTCTGTCAATGGGGCTGAGCTGGCTGAAAAAAAACCTAACACCTGCAAAAAAGCAGCGTTCAGCTCCTAACGCAGCCCCATTGTTTCCTATGGGGAAATTAAAGTTATGTCTGCACCTAACACCCTAACATGAACCCCGAGTCTAAACACCCCTAATCTTACAATTATTAACCCCTAATCTGCAATCCCGGACATTATATTATTAACCCCTAATCTGCCGCTCCGGACACCGCCGCCACCTGCATTATACTTATGAACCCCTAATCTGATGCCCCAACATCATTGAACCCTACATTAAATTTATTAACCCCTAATCTGCCCCCCCCAACGTCGCCGCAACTATATTAAATTTATTAACCCCTAATCTGCCGCTGCCAGCGTTGCCGCCACTATAATAAATTTATTAACCCCTAAACCTAAGTCTAACCCTAATCCTAACACCCCCTAACTTAAATATAATTTAAATAAATCTAAATAAATTTACTACAATTAAATGAATTAATTCTATTTAAAACTAAATATTTACCTATAAAATAAACCCTAAGCTAGCTACAATATAACTAATAGTTACATTGTATCTATCTTAGGGTTTATTTTTATTTTACAGGCAAGTTTGTATTTATTTTAACTAGGTAGAATAGTTATCAAATAGTTATTAACTATTTAATAACTTCCTAGTCAAAATAAGTACAAATTTACCTGTAAAATAAATCCTAACCTAAGTTACAATTACACCTAACACTACACTATCATTAAATTAATTACATAAATTACCTACAATTAACTACAATTAAATTAAATAAACTAAAGTACAAAAAAACAAACACTAAATTACAGAAAATAAAAAAAGAATTAAATTTTTTTTTAAACTAATTACACCTAATCTAATCTCCCCAAAATAATAAAATTCCCTACCCTATACTAAATTACAAATAGCCCTTAAAAGGGCCTTTTGCGGGGCATTACCCCAAAGTAATCAGCTCTTTTACCTGTAAAAAAAATACAATACCCCGCCCAACATTAAAACCCACCACCCACACACCCAACCCTGCTCTAAATCCCACCCAATCCCCCCTTAGAAAAAACCTAACACTACCCCCTTGAAGATCACCACCCTACCTTGAGCCGTCTTCACCCAGCTGGGCACAAGTGGACCTCCAGAGGGGCAGAAGTCTTCATCCGATCCGGCCAGAAGAGGACATCCAGACCAGCAGTCCCAAGATGGCGTCCCTTCAATTAAGGTAGGAAAAATCCTATTGGCTGATGCAATCAGCCAATAGAATTGAGCTCGCATTCTATTGGCTGATTGGAACAGCCAATAGAATGTGAGCTCAATCCTATTGGCTGATTGGATCAGCCAATACGATTGAACTTAAATCCTATTTGCTTATTGGATCAGCCAATAGGATTTTTCCTACCTTAATTCCGATTGGCTAATAGGATTCTATCAGCCAATCGGAATTGAAGGGACGCCATCTTGGATGACGTCACTTAAAGTAATCTTCATTCTTCAGTCGCCGTCAGATGGAAGAGGATGCTCTGCGTCGGATGTCTTCAAGATGGACCTGCTCCGCTCCGGATGGAAGAAGATAGAAGATGCCGCCTGGATGAAGACTTCTGCTAGTCTGGATGTCCTCTTCTGGCCGGATCGGATGAAGACTTCTGCCCCTCTGGAGGTCCACTTGTGCCCGGCTGGGTGAAGACGGCTCAAGGTAGGGTGATCTTCAAGGGGGTAGTGTTAGGTTTTTATAAGGGGGGATTGGGTGGGTTTTAGAGTAGGGTTGGGTGTGTGGGTGGTGGGTTTTAATGTTGGGGGGGTATTGTAATTTTTAAAGAGCTGATTACTTTGGGGCAATGCCCCGCAAAAGGCCCTTTTAAGGGCTATTTGTAATTTAGTATAGGGTGGGGAATTTTATTATTTTGGGGGGCTTTTTTATTTTGAGGGAGATTAGATTAGGTGTAATTAGTTTAAAAAAATTGTAATTCTTTTTTTATTTTCTGTAATTTTGTGTTTTTTTGTACTTTAGTTTATTTAATATAATTGTAGTTAATTGTAGGTAATTTATGTAATTAATTTAATGATAGTATAGCTTTATGTGTAATTATAACTTAGGTTAGGAATTATTTTACAGGTAAATTTGTACTTATTTTAACTAGGATTCATTTATTTAATAGTAGTAATTTAATTTCGTTTTATTTAAATTATATTTAAGTTAGGGGGGGTTAGACTTAGGGTTAGACTTAGGTTTAGGGGTTAATAAATTTAATATAGTAGCAGCGACGTTGGGGGCGTCAGATTAGGGGTTAATAAATGTAGGTAGGTGTCGGCGATGTTAGGGATGGCAGATTAGGGGTTAGGGAGTGCGGCGGTTTAGGGGTTAATATATTTATTAAAGTGGCAAAGTGGCGGCGATGTCCAGTCGGCAGATTAGGGGTTAAACATTTTAGTTAAGTGTTTGTGATGTGGGGGGGCTCGGTTTAGGGGGTAATAGATAGTTTATGGGTGTTAGTGTACTTTGTAGCAGTTTAGTTAAGAGTTTTATGTCACGGCACTAGCCCATAAAACTCTTAACTACTGACTTTTAAATGCGGTAGGAGTCTGGACAGGAGAGGGTCTACAGCTCACTTTTTCAAGCAATCGTAATACCGGCGTTAGGAAAATCCCATTAAAAAGATAGGATACGCAATTGACGTAAGGGGATTTGCGGTATGCGAAAATCGCGGAAAAAAAGTGAGCAGTACACCTGTACCTGCCTGACTCGTAATACCAGCGGGCGTTAAAAAGCAGCATTGGGACCTCTCAATGCTGCTTTTTAAGGCTAACGCAAGACTAGTAATCTAGCCGTGTCTACAACTTCCCCAGTCCCACTAATGTTCACAATTGCTGGCTCCTCTAATAAAAAAAATCTATGCATCTCTACATTGTATTTCTTTGAATTTCAATAAAATGTAAAAAAAACAAACAAAAAAACCCCAAAACATTTCTGGTGGTGTCACCCACTGGAGGGTGTCACCCGGGTGCGGCCCGCACCCCCCTAGTAATGCCACTGAACCTGCTTACTCAACCCCAATTCTTCCCAATTCCTCATCTAGCCCAGCCCACTAGCTGACCAACTCCACCATAATTTGCCACAATGTGACTAAGCTAACAGCTTCTTCATCCCAAATAGTCTACAGGAAGATAGGGGTTAACTATGTTTCATAGAAAATAATTATTTTCTACTATTGTTGATCAAATTATGGAATTAATTTATCCAGAAACTGAAGATGATAAATATTTTTTCTCTCATTGTTTTGAAACAATATCAGAATGTTTTCAAGTAAAATTAGTGGCCTTAATTCCAATGTTTGTGAAAAACTTTGCATTGTACTCGGGTGTTTTTTTAGTGTGTTTCTATGGCAATTCCAATCCAATTGCTACCATCCAGAATAATAATGCAGCCTGAAATGTGTCTGAGATATCATTGGGTCATCTGAATATGCACATATAACCTGTGTGCTATGGCATTTTCACAATCTTTTCATTTAAAGTCACAGGGCTTTTGCAAGGTTGTCATAGAAGGATGTTCTAAGAGCCAGTGAAAAATCTTTTCTTCATAATCATCATCATCGTCATCAATAATATAGATTATTGTGAACTATATAAGGCCTTGTAAATGAGCTGAACTTTAGCTGGAGAGTTATGATTTGTCTGTCATAGGGAGGCAGCTTATTTTTTTTTACAGACACACATATGTAGCACACTTGGCAGGATAACAGTACATTAAAAATATTACACACACACTTTTTAAACACATATCCTTTTTTTGAGTGAATTGTAGTAGTGCTGGGAAGGGGAGTGAGAGGGAGAGTCGGGAGTGAGAGACAGAATCCTGAGAAATGGATCAAATGAGAGGTTGAAAACACAAAGGAATCAGAGTGTCAGAAGAGTGTGAGCAAGAGTGAGGATAATGTGTAGTGTGAGGGTCAGTGCAGATAGAGTAACGCAGGATGAGAGCTACAGAAATTCTATTGGCTGATTTGAATAGCCAATAGAATTTCATTAGCTCTCATCCTATTGGCTGATTTGAACAGCCAATAGGATTTCAGTAGCTCTCATCCTATTGGCTGATTTGAATTTCAAGAATCAAATCAGCCAATAGGAATGCAAAGGACGCCATTTTAAAAAGACTCCCTTGCATTGAAGATCCAGTGTTTGGCGGTGACCGTACGAAGAGGATGCTCCGGGCAGGATGTCTTCAAGGACGGATCCGCTCTGTGACACCAGGATGAAGATAGAAGACGCCACCGTGATGAAGATAGAAGATGCCGCCTGGATGAAGACTTCTCGCCGCCTGGATGAGGATGGATGTCTGGACTTCAGAAACTTTGAGTGGATCTTCCGGGGGTTAGTGTTAGTTTTTTTTTAAATCTTTTTGGGTGGGATTTTTTTTAGATTAGGGTTTGGGCTTTTTTAAAAGAGCTGAATGCCCTTTTCAGGGCAATGTAAAAGAGCTGAATGCCCTTTTAAGGGCAATGCCCATACAAATGCCCTTTTCAGAGCAATGGGTAGCTTAGGTTTTTGTTAGAGTTAGGCTTTTTATTTTGGGGGGTTGGTTGAGTGGTGGGTTTTACTGTTGGGGGGTCTTTGTATTTTTTACAGGTAAAGGAGCTGATTTATTTAGGGCAATGCCCTACAAAAGGCCCCTTTAAGGGCTATTGGTAGTTTATTGTAGGCTATGTTTTTTATTTTGGGGGGCTCTTTTATTTTTATAGGGCTATTAGATTAGGTGTAATTGTTTTTATTTTGGATAATTTCAACTGTAATTTTAGACTTACAAGTAGTGTTAGGTTTTTTTAAAGTGTAATTTAGTTGTTTTAATTGGTAGTTATTTTAATTTTAATATAATAGTTATGTTAGGTTGATTGTTAGTTTAAACTTAGTTTTTTTTAATTTCACAGGTAAGTTTTTATTTACTTTAAGATAGGGATATTGTAATTTTAATATAAAGTTAGGGGGTTGTTAGGTTTAGGGGTTAATAGTTTAATTTAGTTTTTTGCAATGTGGGGGACTGGCGGTTTAGGGGTTAATAGGTTTATTTAGTGGCGGCGATGTCGGAGAGTGGCGGAATAGAGGTTAATAGCTTTATTATAGTGTTGGCGATGTTGGGGTGTGGGGGAAAAGGGGTTAATAACTTTATTATAGTGGTGGCGATGTCAGGGAGCAGCGGAATTGGGGTTAATAACTTTTATTAGTAGCGGCGATGTCGGGAGCGGCAGATTAGAGGTTAATAACTTTATTTCGGTGTCAGCGATGTCGGCGGCGATTAGGGTTGTTTAGACTTGGGGTTTATGTTAGGGTGTTAGGTTTAAACGTAACTTTTTTTCCCCCATAAACATCAATGGGGTTGCATTACAGAGTTTTTCATTCCGCGCTTCAGGTGTTAGTTTTTTTCTAACACTCTCTCCCCATTGATGCCTATGGGGAAAACGTGCACAAGCGCGTATTCTAAGCCCTTGAATGTTGTGCGGTATGGAGCTTATCGCCACCATATTGCACGCACAAGGCAGCTTTTCAGAAACTAGTAATGGCAGCACTATGGAGGGTGAAATAGTTACGTTCGTTTCGCACCCTCTATAGCGCAAAACTCGTAATCTAGGCCAATGTGATTTAGCTCAACAGTATATGGACAGGTACAGCAGTTCTTGCAGTAGCTTTGTCTGAAATCCTCACATGCCAATTTCTTAAAATTTTCACGTAATAATTCCAAATGTACTAAACGGATTTACTTGAAAAATTGTAGTAACCCCCAATCCCAAATAAAGTGCCAAATTCATGAACTGAAACTTGTAAGCATTTAAAAATCCAGTGTTTAACGAAGAATGTTTGTTTAAAATTAAGCTGTGTAATATTTTCCACTTCTAAAAATAGTTTATTATTAGAATTTGTGTCTCCATCATTGCATCCTGTTATCTGTAAAATGATATAAAATATTTTGCAGTATTTTACCAGAAGGTTTTGCAGAAGGAAAAAGTAAAAGTTAGATCATGTTAACAATAATTTAGCGTATTAGTTTCACTTATCTTTTATGGCATTTTGATAGTGGGTGTTCTTGCTATTAACATTTATAGGTGCCGATTTCTAGACGATCATGTCTTTCGGTTCCTGCTACACCTTTTTCAACATCGGATCGATCACAATGCAAATAATAACACCATTCTCGTATTGGAAAAATATTTAATGAGGTATTGGAAAAGTCCCCCATTTGAAGCATGAACAGCAGCACAATATACCTGATCACAAGTTATGACTAAATATCGACAGCAAAATGTATGTATCAAATTCAACAGCCAATTAATCAATGCTAAACACCCTCAGATCTACTGATTACCAACATCAAATAAACTATAACGATACACGCCACTAATCTGCTCATGCTTAGACATGACAAACAAAATAGTGCTGCCCATGACATCAAATTGTGCTAATTAAAAAAAACTATACTGATTACATCATCAATTAAATGAAAAACACAAAGAAAGCAAACCTGCAAGATATCTGGGGGCTGGCCTTGGGTAGTCCAGGGCATTCTAAAGTGGTCTACACATTGGCCTAGCATATGGATTACATAATGGCCCATATTTATCAAGGTCTGGCGGACCCGATCCGACACTGCGGATTAGGTCCGCCAGACCTCGCTGAATACGGCGAGCAATGCGCTCTCCATATTCAGCATTGCACCAGCTGCTCACCAGCAGGCCGCCAGTAGGGGGGTGTCAATCAACCCGATCGTACTCGATCGGGTTGATTTCCGGTGATGTGTGTCCGCTCAGAGCAGTCGGACAGGTTATGGAGCAGCGTTCTTTGTGACCGCTGCTTCATAACTGCTGTTTCTGGCGAGTCTGAAGACTCGCCAGAAACACGGGCCATCAAGCTCCTTTCGGAGCTTGATAGAGAGGCCCCATAGTTTCTATTTCCCCTGTGAAGCATCTTGTCTTGCAGTAATGTTTGGCTTTAAAAAAGCTGACAAGGTTCTTACTTTTATATTCCTTGAATTGTTTTGAAGTTTTCTTTTTTACAGATGCTAGAGGGATCTTTTTTATGGATGGAGTTTTTTTTTCCTCTTTTTGTTCTGTAGGGGTTTGAATGCATTTTTGATGTTGTTTCCTTCCCAGCAGATCTCATTCTATGCTCAGAGAAGTAAATGGTTATGAGAAGTCCATCCACGAGAAGTGTCAGGTTCAAATTTATTTGAATTCTGCAAGTATTTTTTCCCCAATGAGAATAGTTTCTTGAAAAGTTTAAAGGGACAGTCAAGTCCAAAAAAAACTTTCATGATTTAAATAGGGAATCTCATTTTAAACAACTTTTCAATTTACTTTTATCACCAATTTTTTTTTTTTTTGGTATTCTTAGACCTTGAAGACTGCCTCTAATCTGAATGCATTTTGACCACTAGAGGGCATTAGTTCATGTGTTTCATATAGATAACATTGAACTCATGCACGTGAAGTTACCCTGGAGTGAGCACTGATTGGCTAAAATGCAAGTCTGTCAAAAGAACTGAAATAAGGGGGAAGTTTGCAGATGCTTAGATACAAGGTAATCACAGAGGTAAAACGTGTATTTATATAACTGTGTTGGTTATGCAAAACTGGGGAATGGGTAATAAAGGGATTATCTTTCTTTTTAAACAACAAAAATTCTGGTGTTGACTGTCCCTTTCAATTAAATCTGGGCCATTATCCACACACTGCTTTGAACACTCTAAATGAATTAGAAACTGTAATTTCTCCAATGTTGATTTTTTAAAGTTAATATACTATTTCCTTATTGCTATTTGCTTTCAGAGACCTATGTATTTAACCCATGCAAGGGGGTTAAAACATAGTTAAAATACACTCTGGAGTGGCAATACACTGCTGATCCAGAGTTGAATATGGACAATGATTGGTGGCTAATCACATATGCCACCTTTGATTGGCTTGGCCTTTAGTAGTGTATTGCTTTCCAGAGCTGATTTTATCAACTTGTTTAAACCTGGGCCGATCACGATCAAATGGTTTTGAACAGAAAAATCACCATTAAGGTATATGGGCTAGATTACGAATGGCGTGCAAAGGGGTGCAAAGGGTTTTTTTGATTGTATTACAAGTTGAAAGTAAACGCAATCACTTGAGCACAATTGAAGTTAACAAACATCAGGTTAGCATGACCTAAGAGCTCTGGTTAACTGTTTTACAAAACAAGAAAGTGTCACTAAACACATCAAAAATACATTACAAAGTACAGTTACACTCATAATAACACCATCTAATAAAAATTATAAAAAAAAATATTGCACAAAAAAGTTCAAGAAATGAGGTCTCAGGTGTTAGAAAAAAAGGCAGGCAATAGGTTTTAAAATAAAGATACATATACAGTATATTCATGTCTAAATATGTAAAGCCTGTTTCAATGCTGGCGGGTGGCAGCTGACAGCCCTCAGAATAGACTTTCTATCAGTTTCTTTGCTGAATAGAGTGGTTTCCAGGTGGTGTTCATTCTTGAATATTCTGAGATCCAAAAAGTCAATACTAGACATTGAGGTAGTCATCTTGAAGTTCAGGTTATCCATGGTGTGATTCAGAATAGAGAACCACTCATCCATGCGTTTGAACATTCTGATCCTTGTATCTTTAAAGCAATCAGTCATATTTTCTTCAAATTCAGACATGTATATGTTCGCATAGGATGGGGCCACATTGGACTCCATCACTGTTCCAGATACCTGTATGTAGTACCTCTGTTCGAATTTAAAATAATTCAAAGTCAGACAATATTCCAAACGCTGCCCCCTGCAGATTCGCGGCCAATCAGCCAAGATGGCGTCCCTTCAATTCCGATTGGCTGATAGAATTCTATCAGCCAATCGGAATTAAGGTAGAAAAAATCCTATTGGCTGATGCAATCAGCCAATAGGATTGAACTTCAATCCTATTGGCTGATCCAATCATCAAATAGGATTGAGCTCGCATTCTATTAGACTTGTGCATGGCCGAAAAAAAAAATTCATTTCGGTTCGGATCGATTCAGATGTTTTCAAATTTCGGTTCGGATCGATTCGAATTCGGAAAAATTTGAATGAATTTGTTTCGGATTCATTTTGGATTCGAATAAATTAATCTGGATTCGGAAATTCGGAATTTCTGTATTTTTCGGTATGTGTTTGGTGGGATGTGCTGTGTATTAGACTAGTATTATGTACTGTTTAGTAGGTGTAACCCATAGCAGAGTGATATAACCTAATATACTGTACAATACTAGTGTAATCCATGGCCATCCGAATGTAACAAATAAATCCAAACTAATTCAGATTTATTCGGTAGATTTGGTACTAACGTAATTCGGAAATTCAAATCGATCCGAATCTTCGAATTTAAGAAATTCGTCCGCATTTCAATTTGTTCCGAATCGAAACGCACATGTCTACATTCTATTGGCAGATTGGAACAGCCAATAGAATGCCAGCTCAATCCTATTGGCTGATTGGATCAGCCAATAGGATTGAACTTCAATCCTATTGGCTGATTGCATCAGCCAATAGGATTTTTTCTACCTTAAGTCTGATTGATCAAGTCTGATTGATCAAGTCTGATTTTCTACCTTAAGTCTGATTGATCAGAATTGAAGGGATGCCATCTTGGATGACATCATTTAAAGGAACCTTCATTCAGTGTTAGCCGTCGTTTGAAGAGGATGCTCCGCGTCGGATGTCTTGAAGATGGACCCGCACCGCGCCGGATGGATGAAGATAGAAGATGCCGTCTGGATGAAGACTTCTGCCCGTCTGGAGGACCACTTAGCCCGACTTGGATGAAGACTTCTCCCGGCTTCGTTGAGGACTTCTCCCGGTAAGGTGATCTTCAAGGGGTTAGTGTTAGGTTTTTTTAAGGGGGTATTGGGTGGGTTTTAGAGTAGGGTTGGTTGTGTGGGTGGTGGGTTTTAATGTTGGGGGGATTTGTAATTTTTTTTACAGGTAAAAGAGCTGATTACTTTGGGGCAATGCCCCACAAAAGGCCCTTTTAAGGGCTATTTGTAATTTAGTTTTGGGTAGGGCTTTTTAATTTTTTTTTTTTGGGGGGGGCTTTTTTATTTTGTTAGGGGGATTAGATAAGGTGTAATTAGTTTAAAAATCTTGTAATTTGTTTATTATTTTCTGTAGTTTAGTGTTTTTTTGTACTTTAAATAATTTTATTTAATTGTATTTAATTTAGGGAATTAATTTAATTATAGTGTAGTGTTAGGTGTTTGTCTTTATTTTAGCTAGGTATTTATTAAATAGTTAATAACTATTTAGTAACTATTCTACCTAGTTAAAATAAATACAAACTTGCCTGTAAAATAAAAATAAACTCTAAGCTAGATACAATGTAACTATTAGTTTCCTTTCCTCCTTTAAACGCTCCCTAAAGACCTTTCTGTTCAGGGAAGCTTATTACCCAACTCAGTAACAAATTAATTTCACTTGCCTAATTGCTGCCCCCATCTAACTCCACACGAACATCATTCTCACCTTTGCAGTCCCCACCTCCTGTTTCTCACCCTCCTACCTATCTAGATTGTAAGTTCCCACGGGAACAGGGCCCTCAATTCTCCCTGTATTTGTTTGTTAAACTTTGTCTGGTGTCTTTTATATTGTATTGTACTGTACTTTTATTTTTGTACCCATGGACAGTGCTGTGGAATCTGTTGGCGCTTTATAAATAAATAATAATAATTAGTTATATTGTAGCTAGCTTAGGGTTTATTTTATAGGTAAGTATTTAGTTTTAAATAGGAATAATTTAGTTAATGATAGTAATTTTTATTTAGATTTATTTTAATTATATTTAAGTTGGGGGGGGTTAGGGTTAGACTTAGATTTAGGGGTTAATAGCTTTAGTATAGTGGCAGTGACGTTGGGGGTGGCAGATTAGGGGTTAATAAATGCAGGTAGGTGTCGGCGATGTTAGGGATGGTAGATTAGGGGTTAATAATATTTAACTAATGTTTGCGAGGCAGAAGTGTGGCGGTTTAGGGGTTAATATATTTATTATAGTGGCGGCGATGTCCGGTTCGGCAGATTAGGGGTTAAAAATTTTCTTTTAGTGTTTGCGATGCGGGAGGGCCTTGGTTTAGGGGTTAATAGGTAGTTTATAGGTGTTAGTGTACTTTTTAGCACTTTAGTTAAGAGTTTTATGCTACGGCTTTGTAGTGTTAAACTCTTAACTACTGACTTTAAAATGCGGTACCAGTCTATACAGGAGAGGGTCTACCGCTCACTTTTTGGCAGACTTGTAATACCGGCGCTATGCAAGTCCAATTGAAAAAAGAGGATACGCAATTTATGTAAGTGGATTTCCGGTATTGCCAAGTCTGGCCAAATAAGTGAGCGGTGCACCTGTATCTGCAAGACTCGTAATACCAGCGGGCATTAAAAAGCAGCATTAGAACCGGCCAACGCTGTTTTTTAAGCCTAACGCAAAACTTGTAATCTAGGTGTATGTATTTACTGTAAATATTTCACATTCCAATGTTCTGTATATAGGGAATATGTTACATCATATATATATATATATATATATATATATACTGTATATAAAAAAATGTATTTATAAATAAATAGAACATATTATTCTAAGTGAAGAAGATTGAAATGTGAAATATTAATATTTTTATGTCGGGTTAGCACACTTGAGAATATGGGATCGAGTTTGCGAGCGAGTAGGATCTTGGGTTTTTCCCCCACTTTTTTTTGCTTTATTGACTTCAATGGGGGACTAGGTTATTGCGCGCGTGATATTGTAAGTAAAGCTTTTTAAGTGCGCCAGGTTATCGTGCGAGTGAAAACTGTTTACAAGTGCAACGCGACGTGTGCAACATGCTTAAGAACAAACATAGGGCAGGCACACCAAAATGCTTAAAAGTACAAAAAGACCGGCGAGTCTCTGAGGCATATTCAAAAACAGGTTTATTGGAGAATAAAACCATATATAAGTATCTAAGTTAAAGACACAGCATAAGCATGATCTGTCTTACGCGTTTCGGCAGCCCTCTGCCTTACTCATAGACATCAAAATGCTTGTGATCCTTTATTGAAACATCAAAACAGGCAACAGTACAGACAATTTTTCGGGACTCCCACCCCTTCCTCAGGCTCAACACTAATAATGACAACATCCTGTACTTAAAAAGCATAAAAGATCCCACCACTTCTAACGTCATAAGCACCTATACATTTGTGTTTTAATTAAAAGGTATATAGCCCCTTCATATTTAAACTAATACTAAACATATAATCAAAATAACTCAAAGAAAAAGGCCACCAAGGGGATCAATTCAAATTCAACATTTCATATCCTGTCATAAGAATCAACCAAAAATCAGTAATAACAAAGAAATTCATTACAGAAAAATTGAAAAATTGTAATCTCTGTTAAGACCCTTAGGATATAGAGTTTATTTATCCACATTGCTTCTTTTCTTAACAACATTTTACCCCTATCAAATCCAGGACCTCCCCTAGGGACACAAACCAAAACAAGAAAACGTAGTTTACTGTTTGTCCCTTCTCCCAAAAATGAGCTGGAACAGGCAAATGCCTCATTTTGGGGTTACGATTCATCGACTTATGTTGTGTAATGCAATCTTTTTTATTTTTGTTATTGAGAATCAAAAATTGTACAGAGTTTACAGATATAAATAAGCAAGGCATATTACAGAAAGGAACGTTTCATATATTATCTGTTACATGAGAGAGGTTAAAGGGACACGGTACCCAAAAAATTTCTTTCGTGATTCAGATTGAGCATGAAATTTTAAGCAACTTTCTAATTTACTCCTATTATCAAATTTTCTTCATTCTCTTGTTATCTTTATTTGAAATGCAAGAATGTAAGTTTAGATGCCGGCCCATTTTTGGTGTACAACCTGGGTTGTCCTTGCTGATTGGTGGATAAATTCATCCACCAATAAAAAATTGCTGTCCAGAGTACTGAAACAAAAAAAAAGCTTAGATGCCTTCTTTTTCAAATAATGATAGCAAGAGAATGAAGAAAAATTGATAATAGGAGTAAATAAGAAAGTTGCTTAAAATTGCATGCTCTTTCTGAATTACAAAAGAAATATTTTGGGTAAGATGTCCCTTTAAGTATAGTATGACCACTCTAGATCGGCTTGTATGAGGACCTATGTCCAGTAGAATTTAATAGACAAAATACCATCTTATATCCAGAGCAATCAACATTAACATATAGCTTGCATAACAAAGAACTACAAAATATCCATCCTGTACTTGAACTGTAAAGATAGATATTATAAACAGAATTCTCAGTTTTTCGTTTTGTTTGACCTCCATAGCATATAAAGGCCACTCTTGGACCTTAAAGGGACATTAAACCCCCAAAAAATTATTTCATGATTAAGACAGAGAATACAATTTTAAACAACATTTCAATATACTTCTGTTATCTAATTTGCTTCATTCTTTAGATATCCTTTGTTGAAGAAATAGCAATGAACATGGGTCAGCCAATCGCACGAGGCATCTATGTGCAGCATCCAATTAGCAGCTATTGAGCCTATCTAGATATGCTTTTCAGGAAAAAATATCAAGAGAATGAAGCAAATTAGATAATAGAAGTACATTAGAAAGTTGTTTAAAAATGTATTCTCTATCTGAATCATGAAAGAAAATATTTGGGTTTAATATCCCTTTAACCAAAGGTAAAAAAATCTTGGAGGTGATTGGGCGAGGGTAATGGGAATATTTTGAGAAAAAGAAACATATTATGGTGTAGTTTTAATTATAAAATCAAGAAAATAGAGAGACACAATCACTGAGACAGAACAATAGCTAGAAATACTTCTGTGCGTGTCCACAAGGCCAGTGCCACTCAAGGTGCAGTCTCATTTTGCACACTATGCCTTTTCACAGAGAAAAAATATCCTGTAGCATATCAGTCTGATCCTGCCCAATGACAGTCCAGCACCAAAATACCAGGCAATTCTTCTATGAACAAGACAAACAACAAACCCCAGACGTACGTTTCAGCCTCTCTTGGGCCTTGTCAGTGAGTTGCAGTTGCATATCTCTAGGGCATGTGTGCAAGGAGTCCAACAGGATATTTTTTCTCTGTGAAAGGGCATATTGTGCAAAAAGAGACTGCACCCTGAGTGGCACTGGCCTTGTGGACAAGCACAGAAGTTTTTCTAGCTATTTTTCTGTCTCAGTGAGTGCGTCTCTCTATTTTCTTGATTTTATGTAGTTTTAATTATAGCAGGTGATATGTTCACAAGGACACTAAACTTAGATATATGGGCCTTTGAAAACAACTTTTCTTTCTGACCACAAACCTCCATGCTCCAACAATGGAACTCCCTGGAAACATCAGTGTAGAGGTGAGTATTACTAGTGTGATCCAGTTTTGCAGTACTGCATTGATTCTGTCTCGGCACATCAGAGAACACTGCGATTAGCTGTTGTTCTAGGTTATGAAAGTGATCGTCCACTAGCTGTAAGATCTGCGACTTTCACCTATCCAGATAGAGAGTCGCTGCTGAGGGTATGTTACCTGAGGGTATGTTCCGGTGTAAGGGATGAGGCACAAAACCTACAAAGTTTGAAAGGTGGTATCCTTATACTGAAGACAGTTGTACTTGGTCCTTCAACTATGTCAGTAACTATAGTGCTGCAAAAGT
Source organism: Bombina bombina (assembly GCF_027579735.1). Lineage (NCBI taxonomy): Eukaryota > Metazoa > Chordata > Amphibia > Anura > Bombinatoridae > Bombina > Bombina bombina. The sequence continues at coordinate 1,276,384,364 of NC_069499.1, forward strand.
AGGGTAGAGAGCGGTCTAGCTAAGAATTTGAAATCCAGGCAAGATGGCCGCCGTTCATGTTCCCACATCTCTGATCGTGATTTAATAAACATAACCAGTTCTGTGTAAGTAGGTCTTTCCAGCCCATCAATCGAATAATCTTTGGTTTCAGTATAACAGCGGTCCAGATCCAGTTATTCTACTATATCATCTGTGGAGCTGTTTGCAAACATGACCGCTTCCTCAGCTGGCTCCGCCCCCGTGTATTGCGATCTTTAATCTGTTGAGAAGTCTCCCCAATGTAAATCAACCCACATAGGCATTTCAATGCATACACAACATAAGAATAATGACACATAAAGTACCCCTTAATTGGAAATTTTCTCCCAGTAAAGGGATAACTAATACTATCTCCCCTAATAATGCTATTGCAATGGGAACAGTTTAGGCAAGGGAATGTACCATTCTATCTAGGTCTTAGCATAGTCTGCTTGGTTCCAGAGGCATTTTGTCTGGCCCTCACCAGTTGTCTACCTAGAGTATTACCTTTATGAAATGCTGAATAAGGAGTATGTTGACATTCCACAATCTTGGTCATCGAATCTCTCAGCATAAATCAGTTTTTAAAAATAATTTTATGAAGGTCTACACTAGTGGCATTATATTCAGACACAAAAGCCAACCTACGAGTTTGATCCTGACCCCTGTTCACTCTTTTTGGGTACAAGTCAATAGTGGCCATATTCGGAATACCCCTTTCTTTGAACCTGTTGCACATCTCATTTAAGCACATCTGTTGGGTTGAGGAATTGGACACTATTCGCCTGACCCTAAGGAGCTGTGATTTATGTACACGTTTAAACACCCTAGGAGGGTGATGGCTTTGTCTCAACAGAAGGGTATTCCTATCTGTGGGTTTTCTGAAAATGTTGGTATCAAAACGATCCCCAGAATGTATTACTACAGTGTCAAGAAACTCAATACATTCATTATGATATTAAGTAGTGAATTGTAAAGCTGGGACTTTAATTTGTATTTTTAAATGAAAAGCTTCAATGGATTCAATTTCACCCCTCCAAAAAATAAACAAATCATCAATATACCTCCACCATGCCAAATATTTATGGTACTCAGGATCCGTATAAACCATATCCTCCTCTACTTCATCCATAAATAGGCAGGCCTAAGCAGGGGCGACATTAGAACCCATTAAAGTGCCTCGTAGCTGGAGAAAGAATCTACTGTCAAAGAAAAAGTAATTATGGGTAAGAACTAAGTCCAATAGCTCCATGAAACAATTAATTTTTGTATCAGAATCTAGTTAACAATTCCCAAGTCATATTTAAACCATCCTGATGGGAATCATTGTGTATAAACTCAAGACATCCCAAGTAGCCAAAATAACATTATCAGGCAAGTTAGAGACAATCCTCTTGGTTTAGTAAGGAAATCCCCAATGTCTAAGACCTACCTTCCATCACAAGAGGGGCCAAGAGTTTTTCTAAGAATCTAGATACGGGCTTAGTAATGAATCAACAGAGGCCACAATGGCCCTCTCTGGAGGATTAAGAAGATCCTTAGGAATTTTGTGAAGGATATAAAAATGCTTACTTCTAGCGCAGTTAACGCTTGCTCCGCTACACTTGTAATCTGACCCTATGAGTTTTTTTGTAGATAATTTGATGTTTTATTTTCTTATTGCCTCTAAATGCTCTTTAAATATATTTGGGGTGTGTTTTTTACAGACACTACAATTTAGGAGAATTAGAAGCTCACACTATAATAAAAAAGTATATTCTAGGTAAAAGACTTCGTAATGTACACTCTAAATTATGCAGACAAAAATTGGATGCAGACAAAACTGATTACTATATTTCACTAGTTTGGAGAGAGTCCAGTCAAGCATCTATGTATTTTAATTGCAAACACCAATTTAACAATCGTGCTGTACCAGATTTCTGTTATTACATAAGTGTTAATGTGTGAGTAATGTTTGGCATCCTGCTAATGTGAAAGCTTAAAATGTAACATTATTTTTCTTGTTTAAAGAATAACACTTAATGCAATGTTCTCTTTCCATGGAAGTCAATGTAATATTTTTTGCTTAAATTGTTTTATAATTTGAAAAATCTTCCACTTTTTCACAAATCTAAAAGTTAAATATTTCTTAGAGATAAAAAGTGATGCAAAGTGTAGGCACCTGGCAGCTCAGCAAATCTACAACTTTATTCTTTACTTTAACAAGTTGTTTATTAAGCAAGTCATTTTTTTTAGATTTTAGAGCTTTGGCTTTTTTAAACAAGTACTAAAGGGACATTATCAAGAGCAACTTATTTTAGCACTAGTATCTAGAAGTTTTGCTATATTTGCTTGCATTAGTTTGAAACTGCAAAACCAGCTGCCCCTTTACCTACACACACACACATATATATATATATATATATATATATATATATATATAATAATAATTATAAAATAAAAAAAAACACATAGCGCTAGATTACAAGTGCGGTTCAAACGGTTTTGCGCTAGCACAAGCGTGATTTTGCAATCCATTTTCATTCTGCTGGTATTACAAGTTCAGAGAAATCGTCTCTTACTCTTCAATCCTTTCTGAAATCTAAGAGCTGTGTTTTCAGAAATTAAAAAGTGTCACAAAACATATAAAAAATACATTACAAAGTACACTTACACCCATAAATAAACTATGGAGGTCCATCTTCTAACTTCATCCCGTTGTCGGTGGCTAGAACAGCGGCAATGGCGGTGGCGATGTCAGTCCTCCTCTTCGGACCTTCAACGCGGAGGTCCTCTTCATGTGGTCTCTAGCCGTAGACACTGAATAGTGAATGTGAGGTACCCCTTTTATATAGGGGTACCCTTGCACTCCTATTGGCTGATTTGAATCTTCAAATTCAAATCAGCCAATAAAATGAAAGGAAAAAGCTTAAAAGATGGACCTCAGCTGGGATGAAGATGGAAGAAGATGGACCTGCGATGAATATGGATAGGGATGAAGCGCCGAGTAGCAACTTTGGGGTTAGTGTTAGTTTTTTTAGTTTTTTTTGGGCAGCAAAAGAGCTGAATGCCTTTTTAAGGGCAATGCCCATCCAAATGCCCTTTTGGGGCAATGGGTAATTTAGGGGTTTTTGTTAGTTTTTTTTTATTTTGGGAGGTTGGGGGGTGGGGGGTTGTAACGTTAGGGCTTAGTGTATTATAAAGTAAAAGAGCTGATCGCTTTATGGCAATGCCTTTTAAGGGCTATTGGTAGTTTATTTTAGGAATAGTTTTTTTAATTTGGGGTTGCTTTTTTAAGGGGTATTAGAATAGGATTCTTTTTTTTATTTTTGGCAATTTCATTTTTTTTCTTTAATGCAGGTAGATCATGTCAAACTAATCTAATTAGATTCTACGAGGAAGTAAGTAAAAATATAGATAAAGGGGAATCAGTTGATGTGATATACTTAGATTTTGCAAAGGCATTTGATACAGTGCCACATGAGAGATTAATGCACAAAATTAAGGGACTGGGAATAGCTGAAAATGTTAGCTCATGGATAAATAACTGGATAAAAGATAGGAAGCAACGAGTAGCAGTAAATGGATCATACTCAGATTGGACAAAGGTAATCAGTGGCGTCCCCCAGGGATCAGTACTGGGCCCTGTTCTTTTTAATATTTTTATAAATGACTTGGAGCAAGGATTAAATAGTGACATCTCTATTTTTGCAGATGATACTAAGTTAAGTAAGGTCATTAGGTCAGAGCAGGATGAACTCTCTTTGCAAAGGGATTTGCTAAAATTAGAACTATGGGCAAGTGAATGGAAAATGAGATTTAATACGGAAAAATGTAAGGTTCTACATTTTGGAAGTAAAAATAAGCAGGCTATGTATTTTTTAAATGGGACAAGACTTAGCCAAACACAGGAGGAAAGGGATTTGGGAGTAGTAATAGATAACAAGCTAAAGATGAGTGCACAATGCAGGGCAGCGGCTTCAAAGGCTAATAAGATACTAGCATGTATTAAAAGAGGCATTGATTCAAGGGAGGAAAGCATAATTCTGTCATTATATAAAGCCCTGGTAAGACCTCACCTTGAGTTTGGAGTGCAGTTCTGGGGACCGATTGCTAAAAAAGATATTGCAGAACTAGAAAAAGTTCAGAGAAGGGCCACAAAGCTAATAAGGGGATTGGAGAAATTAACCTATGAGGAGAGGCTAGCCAAACTGGGTCTGTTCTCTTTAGAAAAAAGGCGCTTGAGAGGTGACATGATTACTTTATATAAATATATTCAAGGCCCATATACAGAGATGGCAGAAGCTCTTTTTATTCCAAGAAAATTGGTTCTGACAAGAGGTCATAATTTAAGGTTGGAGGAAAGGAGATTTAATCTCCTGCAACGGAAACGTTTTTTCACTGTAAGAGCAATAAAATTGTGGAACTCATTACCAAAGGAGGTAGTGAATGCCAATACCATAGATACATTTAAAAATAGTCTGGATAAATTTCTGTATATAAACAAAATTCATGGATATGATTGCTAGTATTAAATGGGTCACATTTTAATGGGGTTATTTAAGCTTAACTGGAGCTTTTTGTAAGTATTTTAGATTTGTATAGGTTGAACTCGATGGACTTCAGTCTTTTTTCAACCTTATCTACTATGTTACTATGTTACTATGTTACTTTGCGATGTAGGGGGATGACTGTTTAAGGGTTAAAGGGATAGTAAAGTCCAAATTAAACTTTCATGATTCAGAAAGGGCATGTAATTTTAAACAACTTTCTAATTTACTTTTATCATCAAATTTGCTTTGTTTTCTTGTTATTCTTAGTTGAAAGCTAAACCTAGGTAGTCTCATATGCTAATTTCTAAGCTCTTTAAGGCCACCTCTGCATTTGACAATTTTCACAGCTAGAGGGCATTAATTCATGTTTTGCATATAGACAGGGTCGGCTCCAGAACGAATGAAATGGGGGGGCATTTTTTTTTCACGAGGGGGCACGCATTTAAAAAGCATGTATGAGAGTCAAAATAAGAGCAGACCTACTGTGGCAGTCCAGGGGTTACATTTATCAGATCTCTGGCTGTGCAGGAGTTAGATTTGTTTATATTTCTGGAAGTGCAGCGGTTACATGTGTCATATCTCAAGGAGTATAGGGGTTACATTTATAAGATGTCTGGCAGTGCCGCAGCAGTTACATTTACCAGATTTATGGCAGTGCAGGGGTTACATTTGACATATCTCAGGAATGTCTCCCACATATGACACAGCCAGTGGACACTGTTTGCATGTGTAGCTCTACCAATGACCCTACTAATGATCAAATAAGCTTTTACGTGACAATAAGTTTGAGTGCCAAGCAGTACATTACTTGTACAGATATTATTAATGATATTTACCAGCACACACACAGTATATACAGTATGTATATACACACAAATTATATATATATATATATATATACACACACATATACACACACACACACACACACACAGTATATATATATATATATATATATATATATATATATATATATATATATATATATATATATATATATATATATATGTATGTATGTATACACACACACACACTGTGTGTGTATATATATATATATATATATATATATATATATATATACACACACACACACACACACACACACACACTGTGTGTATATATATATATATATACACACACACACACACATACACACGGTATATATGTATACACACACATATTTAGATATATATATATATATATATATACAAACAATATATATATATATATTTATATACACACAGTGTGTGTATTGTGTGTATGTATGTATGTGTGTGTGTATATATATATATATATATATATATATATATATATATATATATATATATATATATATAAAATAAAACAACCTTGGGGACAAATAGGAGATGTTTTGAAACATGTAAATAATAAACATAAGGCTATTTCACTCATTGTCCCACAGCTACATTTGAAGTGTGTGTATTTGAGCACCTATAATCTGACACACATTTTACACTGATCACTGCAGATAAAGCAGGCACAATGCACACTTGTTTTGTGTGACCTGCAGTGAGGAAACCAAGGAATTCCCAATATCTGTGGCTGCCATGATATAAAGCACAATAGGGAAGGGATACTACTCTCACACACACATTGGTTATACGGCTGTGTTTTCACAAAATTACTTCTGCCTTCCCTCTCACTGACTGTTAGCTTCTCCCAGCACTTCCTGCCGAGGACTGATGATGTCATCATCTCACTTCAGCTCCGTAGTAAGTGGGCTAGCAGGAGGAGGGGCATTGCAAGCCCTAGGTTAACTGTGAGAGCACCAGCAGGGAAATGCAACTTTATTTGTTATCTGGTTGTAAATAGAGGAGAGTAAAGAGATTAGCTGGGCCCTCCAGTGGCGGATCTCCAAGGTCCAGTGGCTGCAAATGGTTGATGCGACATTTGGGACCCTGGACGTTCCGTCACTTTTAAAATGTAAAATTTTTTTTTTTTTTTTTTAAAAAATCACTTATTTTGCCCTGGGGGGCACAGCATTCCATTTGTGGGGGCATTGCCCCCCCCCCAATGCCCCCCTTAGAGCCGACCCTGCATATAGATAACACTGTGCTCATGCACGTGAAGTTATTTAAGAGTCAGTGCTAATTGCCTAAAATAGGGTGTACCTAAGATGGTGGTGACCAATGGGGGGGAGAAGGGAAGAGAGCTATCGAGGAGGGATCAGGGGATGGGGGTGCTGGGTTTTCAGGGTGATCACTACAATACAGCAAACATTAATCTTACAAGCTAACTGAATATTGCTTCCACTGCTGGGAATTTCAGAAGTGTGGTGCACAGCTGCAATTTAAGGCTTTCTAGTTGCCAAAAACAAATGACAAAGCCATGCATATCTGCTGTTTCTGAGCAAAGAGGTTCCCAGAGAAGCTTTTACAATCATTTATCTTATGGCTGCAGAAGTTTTATGTAAATAAAAATTGCAGTAAGAAACCCATACACCTAGATTACGAGTTTTGGGTTAGAGGCTGTGCGGTGCTAACGAGCAGTTTTGTCTCACCGCTCACTTACCTGCAATGCTGGTATTACGAGTTTTCAGAAACCCGTCGCTAAAGGACAAGAAGTGAGCGTTGAGCAAAATTTTGCTCATTACCGCACTCCAATACCAGCGCTGCTTAAGTCAGCGGCGAGCTGGTCGTATGTGCTCGTGCACGATTTCCCCATAGGAATCAATGGGGAGAGCTGGCTGAAAAAAAGTCTAACACCTGCCAAAAAGCAGCGTAAAACTCCTTAACGCAGCCACATTGATTCCTATGGGAAAATAAAATTTATGTCTACACCCTAACATGAACCCCAAGTCTAAACACCCCTAATCTTACACTTATTAACCCCTAATCTGCTGCCCCCGACATCGCCAACACCTGCATTATATTATTAACCCCCTAATCTGCTACTCCGGATACCGCCGACACCTACTTTATAGTTATGAAACCCTAATCTGCTGCCCCCAACATCTCCGCCACCTACATTATATTTAATAACCCCTAATCTGCCGCCCCCAATCTCGCCGCCACCTACCTACACTTATTAACCCCTAATCTGCTGCCCCCAATGTTGCCGCCACTATAATAAACATATTAACCCCTAAACCGCCACACTCCCACCTCGCAAACATTAGTTAAATATTATTAACCCCTAATCTGCCGTCCCTAACATCGCCGCCATCTACCTACATTTATTAACCCCTAATCTGCCGCCCCAACGTTGCTGCCACTATATTAAAGTTATTAACCCCTAAACCTAAGTCTAACCCTAAACCTAACACCCACTAACTTAAATATAATTTAAATAAATCTAAATAAATATTCCTATCATTACCTAAATTATTCCTATTTAAAACTAAATACTTACCTGTAAAATAAACCCTAAGCTAGCTACAATATAACTAATAGTTACATTGTAGCTAGTTTAGGATTTATTTTTATTTTACAGGCAAGTTTGTATTTATTTTAACTAGGTACAATAGTTATTAAATAGTTATTAACTATTTAATAACTACCTAGCTAAAATAAATACAAAAGTAACTTTAAAATAAAACCTAACCTAAGTTACACTAACACCTAACACTACACTATAATGAAATAAATTAACTAAATTAAATAAAGTTAAATAAATTAAATTAGCTAAAGTACAAAACCCCCCCCCACTAAATTACAGAAAATAATAAACAAATTACAGAAATTTAAACGAATTACACCTAATCTAATAGCCCTATTAAAATAAAAAAAGCCCCCCCAAAATAAAAAAAATCCCTAGCCTAAACTAAACTACCAATAGCCCTTAAAAGGGCCTTTTGCGGGGCATTGCCCCAAAGTAATCAGCTCTTTTACCTGTAAAAAAAAATACAAACAACCCCCCCAACAGTAAAACCCACCACCCACACAACCAACCCCCCAAATAAAATACTATCTAAAAAAACCTAAGCTCCCCATTGCCCTGAAAAGGGCATTTGGATGGACATTGCCCTTAAAAGGGGAGTTAGCTCTTTTGCCGCCCAAACCCTAATCTAAAAAATAAAACCTATCCAATACACCTTTAAAAACCTAACACTAACCCCCTGAAGATCGACTTACCGGGAGAAATATTCATCCAAGCCGGGCCAAAGTCCTCAATGAAGCCGGAAGAATTCTTCATCCAAGCCAGGCGAAGTGGTCCTCCAGATGGGCAGAAGTCTTCATCCAAGCCGGGCAGAAGTGGTCCTCCAGACGGGCAGAAGTCTTCATCCAGACAGCATCTTCTATCTTCCAATCAGCCAATAGAATGCAAGCACAATCCTATTGGCTGATTGCATCAACCAATAGGATTTTTTCTACCTTAATTCCGATTGGCTGATAGAATTCAATCAGCCAATTGGAATCTAAGGGACGCCATCTTGGATGACGTCTCTTAAAGGTACCTTCATTCTGTGTTAGTCATCGGAAGAAGAGGATGCTCCACGTCGGATGTCTTGAAGATGGAGCCGCTCTGCGCTGGATGGATGAAGATAGAAGATGCGGTCTGGATGAAGACTTCTGCCCGTCTGGAGGACCACTTCTGCCCCGCTTGGATGAAGACTTCTGCCTGTCTGGAGGACCACTTCGCCCAGCTTGGATGAAGACTTCTCCCGGCTTCGTTGAGGACTTCGGCCCTGCTTGGATAAAGACTTCTCCCGGTAAGTCAATCTTCAGGGGGTTAGTGTTAGGTTTATTAAGGGTGTATTGGATAGGTTTTATTTTTTAGATTAGGGTTTGGGCGGCAAAAGAGCTAACTGCTCTTTTAAGGCCAATGCCCATCCAAATGCCCTTTTCAGGGCAATGGGGAGCTTAGTTTTTTTTTAGATAGTATTATATTTGGGGGGTTGGTTGTGTGGGTGGTGGGTTTTACTGTTGGGGGGTTGTTTGTATTTTTTTTTACAGGTAAAAGAGCTGATTACTTTGGGGCAATGCCCCACAAAAGGCCCTTTGAAGAACTATTGGTAGTTTAGTTTAGGCTAGGGTTTTTTTTTTATTTTAGGGGGGCTTTTTTATTATAATAGGGCTATTAGATTAGGTGTAATTAGTTTAAATTTCTGTAATTTGTTTATTATTTTCTGTAATTTAGTGGGGGGGTTTTGTACTTGAGCTAATTTAATTTATTTAATTGTATTTAATTTAGTTAATTTATTTAAAGGGACAGTCTACACCTATAACAACCTTAGCCCATGGCTACGATCTCTAGCTGACAACTTTATTGAACCCCTGCATCCGTATTTTCACTTGTTCACTCACCCACATTTTTTTAAAAGTAGTTTATATTTTATTATTCAAATATGGCCGCCAAACTCCTCCCAATAGCTTCTCCTCCTACCTTATCGAGTGGTTCTGCTTCCCCATCACACTCGTGCACGGAGCACTAAGTGACGTAATAGGACTCTAATACACATGCGCATAGAGATACAGCTCGAAACCGGAAGTCTGTCAGCGTTATCAGAGCAAACTCAAAAACGCTCCCTTTGTTTGCGCTTCCGCAGTTGCAGCAATTCTGCCACTCCAAAGTTTCTTTTAGGTAATTGTCAACTGCTAATCTAATCCACCTTTGCAGCGATTATCAAACACTCTTAATAAACAAATGCATAATAACGGGTACTTATGATATTTGAAAGCAGCAGAAACATTGTGAGAAAGTTTGGTTCCGGATAGTTGGTTCCTAGGGCCGTTGCGCATGCACAAAGCACTGAAAGCACGATACAGTATTTTAATCTGTGATTCATTTTTGATTGGACAGTGGAAAATAAGAGAATTGGTGATGTATTGGGTAGGCAGAGCGGAGCGGCCATTTCTAACCGTTGGAATATAACTTTTCATTGTAAATAACTCTGGATGTGTAGATGACTCAATATGGCTGCAGGGGTGTGTAATGAAAATCGGAAAAGAATCTAATGGATGGACTAAGGTTATTATAAGTGTAGACTGTTCCTTTAATTATAGTGTAGTGATAGGTGTTAGTGTAACTTAGGTTAGGTTTTATTTTACAGGTACTTTTGTATTTATTTTAACTAGGTAGTTATTAAATAGTTAATAACTATTTAATAACTATTGTACCTAATTAAAATAAATAAAAACTGTAAAATAAAAATAAATCCTAAATTAGCTACAATGTAACTATTAGTTATATTGTAGCTATCTTAGGGTTTATTTTACAGGTAAGTATTTAGTTTTAAATAGGAATAATTTAGGTAATGATAGGAATATTTAATTAGATTTATTTAAATTATATTTAAGTTAGTGGGTGTTAGGTTTAGGGTTAGACTTAGGTTTAGGGATTAATAACTTTAATATAGTGGCGGCGGCGTTGGGGGCGGCAGATTAGGGGTTAATAAATGTAGGTAGGTGGCGGTGATGTTAGGGACGGCAGATTAGGGGTTAATAATATTTAACTAATGTTTGCGAGGCGGGAGTGCGGCGGTGTAGGGGTTAATATGTTTATTATAGTGGCGGAGACATTGGGGGAGGCAGATTAGGGGTTAATAAGTGTAGGTAGGTGGTGGCGAGATTGGGGGCGGCAGATTAGGGGCTATTAAATATAATGTAGGTGGCGGCGATGTTGGGGGCAGCAGATTAGGGGTTCATAAGTATAATGTAGGTGGCGGCGGTGTCCGGAGTGGCAGATTAGAGGTTGAAAATTTTATTATAGTGTTTGCGATGTGGGAGGGCCTCGGTTTAGGGGTTAACAGGTAGTTTATGGGTGTTAGTGTACTTTTTAGCACTTTAGTTATGAGTTTTATGCTACAACATTGTACCATAAAACTCATAACTACTGACTTTTAAATGCGTTAGGGATCTTGACAGGGTAGGCTGCACCGCTCACTTTTTGGCCTCCCAGGACAGACTCGTAATACCGGCGCTATGGAAGTCCCATAGAAAAAAGACTTTTATGAAGTTTACGTAAGTCGTTTTGTGGTAAGGCCAAAGAAGTGTGCAGTGACACTAAACCTTCAAGACTCGTAATACCAGCGGCGTAAAAAAAAAAAGCAGCCTTAGGACCTCTTAACGCTGCTTTTTTACTCTAACGCACAACTCGTAATCTAGCCGATAGTTTGCAAAAAAGTTAACAATTATTTTTGTTGATATGATTGTATTTGATGGTCAAATAGGGGCATCAAAAATACCCAAATTGGCCTAGATCAATGCCTTGGGTTGTCTACTTTAAAAATATATATAATTTTCATAGGTAAATAAGAAAAAGGCTGTGTTTCTGTTTGAATGAGGTGATAGCAAAAAATGCTAAAAATTCTCTGGTATTTTGGGTAAGTTTTTATGTGAAATTCCCGGTAGCAAAGGGTTTAAAGTAGTTTTTTCCTAATGTGTATAAAATAGCACATTTTACATTTGTTAGAGTGTTTGATTTGCAAAATAAAGAAATAAAATGATGTTCCAAAACTAATCAGCTAGTAAGCATTGATGTTATAGCACTTAATGACTTCTGATAAACAGACTCCATCTAGTAACCAGCGGATGAATTATCTTTATGGTGCAGTACAGAATTGACAGTGTTTATGCTAATAGCTGTTTTTAAAAAGTTCACTGTCTTGCTGTTTTCAGCATGTCAGTTTGTTTGCTGCCAATGCAATTGTCCTGTAAATTGAGATTAAAGCAGAATTTTCAAATAAGACTAATGCATCAAATATGTCTGTGGCAGGCCAAGAGATTAGAATTTGCAGGTAGATGCTGATCTTCTGAGAAACAAAAGGATTAATTTATGAAGGATCGACAATTATTCATACACAAAATGTCACAAAGGATAATAAATAATTTTTATTTTCTCTCGGCTAGATTACGAGTTGTGCCTTAAGGTAAAAAAGCAGCGTTAAGAGGTCCTAACGCTGCTTTTTTACGCCCGCTTCTATTACGAGTCTTGAAGGTTTATGGTGACCATACACTTCTTTGGCCTTACCGCAAAACGACTTACGTAAACTTCGTAAAGTCTTTTTTCTATGCGACTTCCATAGTGCCGGTATTACAAGTCTGTCCTGGGAGGCCAAAAAGTGAGTGGTACACCCTACCCTGTGAAGAGTCCTAATGCATTTAAAAGTCAGTAGTTATGAGTTTTATGGTACAACGCCGTAACATAAAACTCATAACTAAAGTGCTAAAAAGTACACTAACACCCATAAACTAACTATTACCCCTAAACCAAGGCCCTCTCGCATCTCAAATAGTGATGTCACGAACTTAAAATTTTCTGTTCGTGAACGGCGAACACGAACTTCCGCAAATGTTCGCGAACGGGCGAACCGGGCGAACCGCCATTGACTTCAATAGGCAGGCGAATTTTAAAACCCACAGGGACTCTTTCTGGCCACAATAGTGATGGAAAAGTTGTTTCAAGGGTACTAACACCTGGACTGTGGCATGCCGGAGGGGGATCCATGGCAAAACTCCCACGTAAAATTACATAGTTGATGCAGAGTCTGGTTTTAATCCATAAAGGGCATAAATCACCTAACATTCCTAAATTGTTTGGAATAACGTGCTTTAAAACATCAGGTATGATGTTGTATCGATCAGGTAGTGTAAGGGTTACGTCCGCTTCACAGTGACAGACCAAACTCCCCGTTTAACGCACCGCAAACAACCGCAAACAGTCCATTTGCACAACCGCAAACTCCCCATTTGTACAAGGTTGGATACCAAGCTAGCCATGTCAAGTTCCTTGTCCTCACTGATGTCATTGAAGGTCTCTTCCTCCACCCAGCCACATACAACACCAAGGGTCCCCGAAAGGTGACAACAAGCCCCCTGGGACGCCTGCTGTGTTTGGTCTTCCACCTCCTCAAAGCCACCTTCCTCCTCTGACTCCTCTTCTTCAGACTCCTCTCTCTGCGTTGCCTCTCTCTGCGTTATTATAAGGTGTGTTAAGTAGTACTATTCCTATCAGTTTAATCTCTGTTCCGTCCCCTATCAGGGGACGTGTATATGGCATGGATTTTAGGAACCGGGGAGATGGAAAAAGATGCTTGGTCGGTCCTCCTACTTCAAATTTGGGGCACTGCGCGTGCAATCGTGGCCGGACTTTTAGCCGACGGACATTTGGCCGATGGACATTTGGCCGAAACACAAGTGGCTGTCAGATAACAGTCCGGCCACGAGATAAATAGATTTGATAGATAGATATATAGATTAGATAGATAGATCAATAGATGCAATAGATACATTTGATAGATACAATAGATAGATAGATTTGATAGATAAATAGATAGATTTGATAGATAGATAATTTCCCAGACAGAGAATTACAAGACGTGTGGTCTGGGACCCATGGTAAGGTTCCCAGAGGCAGTTGCAGCGACAGGGGACGTGTATATGTCATGGATTTTAGGAACTGGGAGATGGAAAAAGATGCTTGGTCGGTCCTCCTACTTCAAATTTGGGGCACTGCGCGTGCAATCTACTGTGCCACCAGATATGAGTGGTGTTTTAAGTAGTACTATTCTTATCAGTTTAATCCCTGTTATGTCCCCTATCAGGGGACGTGTTTATGGCATGGATTTTAGGAACCAGGAGATGGAAAAAGATGCTTGGTCGGTCCTCCTACTTCAAATTTGGGGCACTGCGTGTGCAATCTACTGTGCCACCAGATAGGAGTGGTGTGTTAAGTAGTACTATTCTTATCAGTTTAATCCCTGTTACGTCCCCTATCAGGGGACATGTATATGGCATGGATTTTAGGAACCGGGAGATGGAAAAAGATGATTGGTCGGTCCTCCTACTTCAAATTTGGGGCACTGCGCGTGCAATCGTGGCCGGACTTTTAGCCGACAGACATTTGGCAGATGGACATTTGGCCAACGGACATTTGGCCGAAACACAAGTGGCTGTCAGATAACAGTCCGCCACGAGATAGATAGATTTGATAGATAGATACATAGATTAGATAGATAGATCAATAGATGCAATAGATACATTTGATAGATACGATAGATAGATAGATAGATTTGATAGATAAATAGATAGATTTGATAGATAGATAGATCATTTCCCAGACAGAGAATTACAAGAAGTGCGGTCTGAGACCCATGGTAAGGTTCCCAGAGGCAGTTGTGGCGCCAGGGGACGTGTATATGGCATGGATTTTAGGAACCGGGAGATGGAAAAAGATGCTTGGTTGGTCCTCCTACTTCAAATTTGGGGCACTGCGCGTGCAATCTACTGTGCCACCAGATATGAGTGGTGTGTTAAGTAGTAATATTCTTATCAATTTAATCCCTGTTACAAATTTGGGGCACTGCGCGTGCATTCGTGGCCGGACATTTAGCCGATGGACATTTGGCCGACGGACATTTGGCCGAAACACAAGTGGCTGTCAGATAACAGTTCAGCCACGAGATAGATTTGATAGATAGATAGATAGATAGATACATAGATTAGATAGATAGATCAAAAGATGCAATAGATACATTTGATAGATACGATAGATAGATAGATTTGATAGATAAATAGATAGATTTGATAGATAGATAATTTCCCAGACAGAGAATTACAAGACGTGCGGTCTGGGACCCATGGTAAGGTTCCCAGAGGCAGTTGCGGCACCACGGGACGTGTATATGGCATGGATTTTAGGAACCGGGAGATGGAAAAAGATGCTTGGTCGGTCCTCCTACTTCAAATTTGGGGCACTGCGCGTGCAATCTAATGTGCCACCAGATAGGAGTGGTGTGTTAAGTAGTACTATTCCTATCAGTTTACTCCCTGTTACGTGCCTTTTTTTGTGTTTGGTTTTTGAAGCCACAGTGCAGCACCAGAGGCCAGAAAAATTTGGCATGTACACATGCCTGAAAAATTTGGTATTGTTTTAGCCGCTGCTGTAGCAGCGGCAAGAAAAATTTATGTTTGTTTCCCAGGCAGAAAGTGCTCTAAAACATTGCGGCTTGAACCCTAGTTGGTGGCGGATAAGTCCCGCAAGTCATCCGGCATTCGAAGATAAAATACAGCACCGTGTGGACCATTTTTAGCCCAAGGCAGCTCATCTCATCAGGCCTTTTTTACTTGAATGTATCGCCCAATGTCAGTCACTTTGGGATTCATCCCTCATTCATCTTAATAAAGGTGAGGTAATCTAGACTTTTTTGACCTAGGCGACTTCTCTTCTCAGTGACAATACCTCCTGCTGCACTGAAGGTCCTTTCTGACAGGACACTTGAAGCGGGGCAGGCCAGAAGTTCTATCGCAAATTGGGATAGCTCAGGCCACAGGTCAAGCCTGCACACCCAGTAGTCAAGGGGTTCATCGCTCCTCAGAGTGTCGAGATCTGCAGTTAAGGTGAGGTAGTCTGCTACCTGTCAGTCGAGTCGTTCTCTGAGGGTGGACCCCGAAGGGCTGTGGCGATGCATAGGACTTAAAAAGCTCTGCATGTCTTCCATCAACAACACGTCTGTAAAGCGCCCTGTCCTTGCCGGCGTGGTCGTGGGAGTTGGAGGATTACTTTCACCTCTTCCCCTGTTAGATTCCCGTTGTGCTGTGACATCACCCTTATACGCTGTGTAAAGCATACTTTTTAATTTATTTTGGAACTGCTGCATCCTTTCCGACTTGCGGTAATTCGGTAACATTTCAGGCACTTTATGCTTATACCGGGGGTCTAGTAGCGTGGACACCCAGTACAGGTCGTTCTCCTTCAGCTTTTTTATACGAGGGTCCCTCAACAGGCACAACAGCATGAAAGACCCCATTTGCACAAGGTTGGATGCCGAGCTACTCATGTCCCGTTCCTCGTCCTCAGTGATCTCACTGAAGGTATCTTCTTCCCCCCAGCCACGTACAACACCACGGGTACCAGATAGGTGACAACGAGCACCCTGGGATGCCTGTAGTGGTTGGTCTTCCTCCTCAAAGCTACATTCCTCCTCTGACTCCTCTTCCTCACAATCCTCTTCCAGCCGCGGGTCCAGCAAGCGATGCTGATAAGGCTGTTTCTGGTGGTGATGGTAACCACAACTCTTCCTGTTCACGCTCATCTACGGCCTGATCCAGCACTCTTCACAGGGCACGCTCCAGGAAGAAAACAAATGGTATGATGTCGCTGATGGTGCCTTCGGTGCGACTGACTAGGTTTGTCACCTCCTCAAAAAGACGCATGAGCCTACAGGCAATGCGCATGAGCGTCCAGTAACGTGGCAAAAAAATTCCCAGCTCCGCAGAGGCTGTCCTAGCACCCCGGTCATACAAATACTCGTTAATGGCTTTTTCTTGTTGGAGCAGGCGGTCGAACATTAAGAGTGTTGAATTCCAATGTGTCGGGCTGTCGCAAATCAAGTGCCTCACTGGCATGTTGTTTCGCCGCTGGATATCTGAAAAGTGCGCCATGGCCGTGTAGGAACGCCTGAAATGGCCACACACCTTCCTGGCATGCTTCAGGACATCCTATAAGCCTGGGTACTTATGCACAAAGCGTTGTACGATCAGATTACACACATGTGCCATGCACGGCACAGGTGTCAACTTGCCCAATTTCAATGCCGCCACCAAATTACTTCCGTTGTCAGAAACAACTTTGCCGATCTCCAGTTGGTGCTAAGTCAGCCACTGATCCACCTGTGCGTTCAGGGCGGACAGGAGTGCTGGTCCGGTGTGACTCTCTGCTTTCAGGCAAGTCAACCCCAAGACGGCGTGACACTGCCGTATCCGGGATGTGGAATAGTACCTGCGGAGCTGGGGGGGTGCCATTGATGTTGAGCAAGACGCAGCAGCAGAAGAGGACTCAGCCGAGGAGGTTATGGAAGAGGATGGAGTAGGAGGAGTAGAGGAGGTGGCAGCAGGCCTGCCTACAAGTCGTGGCGGTGTCACCAACTCCTCTGCAGAGCCATGCATTCCATGCTTGACAGCCATCAGCAGGTTTACCCAATGCGCAGTGTAGGTGATATACCTGCCCTGACCATGCTTTGAAGACCAGCTATCAGTTGTCAGATGGACCCTTGCCCCAACACTGTGTGAAAGACATGCAATTACTTCCTTTCGCAGGTTTGGGATTGCCTTTTGTGCAAAGAAATTTCGGCCGGGTACCTTCCACTGCGGTGTCCCAATAGCTACAAATTTTTGGAATGCCTCAGACTCCACCAGCTTGTAAGAGTTCAGACAAGCCAGCTGTCAGATGCCGGGCAAGGGGGTGACTTTGTGACATTGGCTTCTTACGCTCAAACATGTCCTTGACAGACACCTGACTGTGGGCAGATGAGCAGGAACTGCTCCGGAAGAGAGACGGAGTGGCGGATGGTTGAGAGAGGGCAAGGAGGACACCAGTGGTTGACGTGGCTGAAGATGCTGGACCAGGAGGAGGATGGCGGCTTTGAGTTTGTGTGCTGCTTGTACTCATGTGTTGATCCCACAGGCGTTTGTGATGTGCGATCATGTGCCTTCGCAAAGCATTTGTACCTAGGTGGGTGTTGGACTTCCCACAACTCAGTTTCTTTTGGCACAGGTTGCAAATGGCATTGCTGTTGTCAGAGAATTACAAGACGTGCGGTCTGCGACCCATGGTAAGGTTCCCAGAGGCAGTTGCGGCACCACGGGACGTGTATATGGCATGGATTTTAGGAACCGGGAGATGGAAAAAGATGCTTGGTCGGTCCTCCTACTTCAAATTTGGGGCACTGCGCGTGCAATCTAATGTGCCACCAGATAGGAGTGGTGTGTTAAGTAGTACTATTCCTATCAGTTTACTCCCTGTTACGTGCCTTTTTTTGTGTTTGGTTTTTGAAGCCACAGTGCAGCACCAGAGGCCAGAAAAATTTGGCATGTACACATGCCTGAAAAATTTGGTATTGTTTTAGCCGCTGCTGTAGCAGCGGCAAGAAAAATTGATGTTTGTTTCCCAGGCAGAAAGTGCTCTAAAACATTGCGGCTTGAACCCTAGTTGGTGGCGGATAAGTCCCGCAAGTCATCCGGCATTCGAAGATAAAATACAGCACCGTGTGGACCATTTTTAGCCCAAGGCAGCTCATCTCATCAGGCCTTTTTTACTTGAATGTATCGCCCAATGTCAGTCCCTTTGGGATCCATCCCTCATTCATCTTAATAAAGGTGAGGTAATCTAGACTTTTTTGACCTAGGCGACTTCTCTTCAATACAATACCTCCTGCTGCACTGAAGGTCCTTTCTGACAGGACACTTGAAGCGGGGCAGGCCAGAAGTTCTATCTCAAATTGGGATAGCTCAGGCCACAGGTCAAGCCTGCACACCCAGTAGTCAAGGGGTTCATCGCTCCTCAGAGTGTCGAGATCTGCAGTTAAGGTGAGGTAGTCTGCTACCTGTCAGTCGAGTCATTCTCTGAGGGTGGACCCCGAAGGGCTGTGGCGATGCATAGGACTTAACCCCTTAATGACCACAGCACTTTTCCATTTTCTGTCCGTTTGGGACCAAGGCTATTTTTACATTTTTGCAGTGTTTGTGTTTAGCTGTAATTTTCCTCTTACTCATTTACTGTACCCACACATATTATATACCATTTTTCTAGCCATTAAATGGACTTTCTAAAGATATCATTATTTTCATCATATCTTATAATTTACTATAAAACAAATTATAAAATATGAGGAAAAATGGAAAAAAACACACTTTTTCTAACTTTGACCCCCAAAATCTGTTACATATCTAAAACCACCAAAAAACACCCATGCTTAATAGTTTCTAAATTTTGTCCTGAGTTTAGAAATACCCAATGTTTACATGTTCTTTGCTTTTTTTGCAAGTTATAGGGCCATAAATACAAGTAGCACTTTGCTATTTCCAAACCATTTTTTTCCTAAATTAGCGCTAGTTACATTAGAACACTGATATCTTTCAGGAATCTCTGAATATCCATTGACATGTATATATTTTTTTTTAGTAGACATCCCAAAGTATTGATCTAGGCCAATTTTGGTATATTTCATACCACCATTTCACCGCCAAATGCGATCAAATACAAAAAATTGTTCACTTTTTCACAAATTTTTTCACAAACTTTCGATTTCTCACTGAAATTATTTACAAACAACTTGTGAAATTATGGCATAAATCGTTGTAAATTCTTCTCTGGGATCCCCTTTGTTCAGAAATAGCAGACATATATGGCTTTGGCGTTGCTTTTTGGTAATTAGAAGGCCACTAAATGCCACTGCGCACCACAAGTGTATTATGCCCAGCAGTTAAGGGGTTAATTAGGGAGCTTTTAGGAAGCTTGTAGGGTTCATTTTAGCTTTAGTGTAGTGTAGTAAATAACCCCAAGTATTGATCTAGGCACATTTTGGTATATTTCATGCCACCATTTCACCGCCAAATGCGAACAAATTAAAAAAAACATAAATTTTTTTACAATTTTAGGTTTCTCACTGAAATCATTTACAAACAGCTTGTGCAATTATGGCACAAATGGTTGTAAATGCTTGTCTGGGATCCCCTTTGTTCAGAAATAGCAGACATATATAACTTTGGCGTTGCTTTCTGGTAATTAGAAGGCTGCTAAATCCTGCTGCGCCTCACACGTGTATTATGGCTAGCAGTGAAGGGGTTAATTAGGGAGTTTGTAGGGAGCTTGCAGGGTTAATTTTAGCTTTAGTGTTGAGATCAGCCTCCCATCTGACACATCCCACCCCCTGATCCCTCCCAAACAGCTCCCTTCCCTCCCCCACCCCACAATTGTCCCCGCCATCTTAAGTACTGGCAGAAAGTCTGCCAGTACTAAAATAAAAGGGTTTAAAAAAAAATAAAAATGTTTTTTAGCATATTTACATATGCTACTGTGTAGGATCCCCCCCTTAGCCCCCAACCTCCCTGATCCCCCCCAAAACCGCTCTCTAACCCTCCCCTCTGCCTTATTGGGGGCCATCTTGGGTACTGGCAGCTGTCTGCCAGTACCCAGTTTGCAATAAAAAGTGCTTTTTTTTGTTTGTTAGTTTTTTTCTGTAGTGTAGCTTCCCCCCCCCCCCACACACAGACAAACCCCCACCACCTTGCTGATCGGTTTTTTTTTTGCGTTTTTAACATTTTTTTAACATTTTTTTATTTGAGCATTTTCTGTAGTGTAGCGGTTCCCACCCGCTCCCTCCCCGTGCACGTGCCCGCCCCCACCCTCCTGCGCCCGTGCGCGCCCACAGCCACCCCCGCCCACGATCCCGCCCCCCTTCACATCACCAGGGCCATCGATGGCCGCCACCCGCCTCCCGGTCCGGCTCCCACCCACCAACGCATTAAGCCACAGATCTCCGGTGCAGAGAGGGCCACAGAGTGGCTCTCTCTGCACTGGATGGCTTAAAAAGGTTATTGCAGGATGCCTCCATATCGAGGCATCACTGCAATAACCGGAAAGCAGCTGGAAGCGAGCAGGATCGCTTCCAGCTGCTTTCCACACTGAGGACGTGCAGGGTATGTTCTCAGGCGTTAACTGCCTTTTTTCTGAGGACGTACCCTGCACGTCCTCAGTCGTTAAGGGGTTAAAAAGCTCTGCATGTCTTCCATCAACAACACGTCTGTAAAGCGCCCTGTCCTTGCCGGCGTGGTCATGGGAGTTGGAGGATTACTTTCACCTCTTCCCCTGTTAGATTCCCGTTGTGCTGTGACATCACCCTTATACGCTGTGTAAAGCATACTTTTTAATTTATTTTGGAACTGCTGCATCCTTTCCGACTTGCGGTAATTCGGTAACATTTCAGGCACTTTATGCTTATACCGGGGGTCTAGTAGCGTGGACACCCAGTACAGGTCGTTCTCCTTCAGCTTTTTTATACGAGGGTCCCTCAACAGGCACAACAGCATGAAAGACCCCATTTGCACAAGGTTGGATGCCGAGCTACTCATGTCCCGTTCCTCGTCCTCAGTGATCTCACTGAAGGTATCTTCTTCCCCCCAGCCACGTACAACACCACGGGTACCAGATAGGTGACAACGAGCACCCTGGGATGCCTGTAGTGGTTGGTCTTCCTCCTCAAAGCTACATTCCTCCTCTGACTCCTCTTCCTCACAATCCTCTTCCAGCCGCTGGTCCAGCAAACGATGCTGATAAGGCTGTTTCTGGTGGTGATGGTAACCACAACTCTTCCTCTTCACGCTCATCTACGGCTTGATCCAGCACTCTTCGCAGGGCACGCTCCAGGAAGAAAACAAATGGTATGATGTCGCTGATGGTGCCTTCGGTGCAACTGACTAGGTTTGTCACCTCCTCAAAAAGATGCTTGAGCCTACAGGCATTGCGCATGAGCGTCCAGTAATGTGGCCAAAAAATTCCCAGCTCCGCAGAGGCTGTCCTAGCACCCTGGTCATACAAATACTCGTTAATGGCTTTTTCTTGTTGGAGCAGGCGGTCGAACATTTGGAGTGTTGAATTCCAATGTGTCGGGCTGTCGCAAATCAAGTGCCTCACTGGCATGTTGTTTCGCCGCTGGATATCTGAAAAGTGCGCCATGGCCGTGTAGGAACGCCTGAAATGGCCACACACCTTCCTGGCATGCTTCAGGACGTCCTTTAAGCCTGGGTACTTATGCACAAAGCGTTGTACAATCAGATTACACACATGTGCCATGCACGGCACATGTGTCAACTTGCCCAATTTCAATGCCGCCACCAAATTACTTCCGTAGTCAGAAACAACTTTGCCGATCTCCAGTTGGTGCTAAGTCAGCCACTGATCCACCTGTCCGTTCAGGGTGGACAGGAGTGCTGGTCCGGTGTGACTCTCTGCTTTCAGGCAAGTCAACCCCAAGACGGCGTGACACTGCCGTATCCGGGATGTGGAATAGTACCTGCGGAGCTGGGGGGGTGCCATTGATGTTGAGCAAGACGCAGCAGCAGAAGAGGACTCAGCCGAGGAGGTTATGGAAGAGGATGGAGTAGGAGGAGTAGAGGAGGTGGCAGCAGGCCTGCCTGCAAGTCGTGGCGGTGTCACCAACTCCTCTGCAGAGCCATGCATTCCATGCTTGGCAGCCATCAGCAGGTTTACCCAATGCGCAGTGTAGGTGATATACCTGCCCTGACCATGCTTTGCAGAGCAGCTATCAATTGGTCAGATGGACCCTTGCCCCAACACTGTGTGAAAGACATGCAATTACTTCCTTTCGCAGGTTTGGGATTGCCTTTTGTGCAAAGAAATTTCGGCCGGGTACCTTCCACTGCGGTGTCCCAATAGCTACAAATTTTTGGAATGCCTCAGACTCCACCAGCTTGTAAGAGTTCAGACAAGCCAGCTGTGAGATGCCGGGCAAGGGGGTGACTTTGTGACATTGGCTTCTTACGCTCAAACATGTCCTTGACAGACACCTGACTGTGGGCAGATGAGCAGGAACTGCTCCGGAAGAGAGACGGAGTGGCGGATGGTTGAGAGAGGGTAAGGAGGACACCAGTGGTTGACGTGGCTGAAGATGCTGGACCAGGAGGAGAATGGCGGCTTTGAGTTTGTGTGCTGCTTGTACTCATGTGTTGATCCCACAGGCGTTTGTGATGTGCGATCATGTGCCATCGCAAAGCATTTGTACCTAGGTGGGTGTTGGACTTCCCACAACTTAGTTTCTTTTGGAACAGGTTGCAAATGGCATTGCTGTTGTCAGAGGCAGACACACAAAAAAAATGCCACACTGCTGAGCTCTGCGATAACGGCATTCTGGTGGTGGCAACAGAATGCGTTGATTGTCGTGCTGTCTGGCTGACCCGGGTGCTGATGCATGCTGTCTGACTGTGCCACTAGCTCCTTGCGATGACCTCCCCCTGCTTCCAACTCGTCTCCTCCTCCTCTCTGTCTCCCCATCTGAACTTTTCCCCTTTTCTTCTTCTCTTCTAGCGGGCACCCACGTGACATCCATGGACGCATCGTCATCATCAACCACTTCACTTGTATCTGACAACAAAGGAAGCAGCAGCGGGTACAACATCATCATCATCACACCGTACGTCCATGTCTGTAATGCTGCCTGACTGAGACATATCACTGTTATCTACATCCTCTGTCAATAATGGTTGCGCATCACTCATTTCTTCCAACTGATGTGTAAATAACTCCTCTGACAGATCAAGTGAAGCGGCTGTGGTGCTAGTGTTGGTGGTGGCAGCAGGCATAAGCTGTTGGAGGATGGTGCGTCAAGGTTCGGAGCGGAAGCTATAGAAGATTGGGTGTCCTGTGTTAAAAAGTCAACTATGTCCTCAGAACTTTTCGAGTTCATGGGACGTGGCCTCTGAACACTGGGCATAGGGCCAAAGAGGATCACAGCACCACGACCACGACGGCACCTGCGGGGTGGCCTGCCTCTGCCTGTCATTTTTTTTAAATGTACACTTACACTACTATTAAACAAGATATGAGTGGTGCCACTGGGCAAGTGGGCACAGTATACGCTGTGAGCCTGATAGTGATGTTGCGAACTTAAAAATTTCGGTTCGCGAACAGCGGACTCGATCTTCCGCTATTGTTCGCGAACCGGCAAACCCCGCGAACCGCCATTGACTTCAATAGGCAGACGAACTTTAAAACCCACAAGGACTCTTTCTGGCCACAATAGTGATGGAAAAGTTGTTTCAAGAGTATTAACACCTGGACTGTGGCATGCTGGAGGGGGATCCATGTCAAAACTCCCATGGAAAATTACATAGTTGATGCAGAGTCTGCTTTTAACCCATAAAGAGCCTAAATGACCTAACATTAATAAATTGTTTGCAATAACGTGCTTTAAAACATCATTTATGATGTCGTATCGATCAGGTAGTGTAAGGGTTACGCTCGCTTCACAGTGACAGACCAAACTCCAAGTGTAACGCACCGCAAACAACTGCAAACAGTCCATTTGCAAAACCACAAGATAGATAGATTTGATAGATAGATACATAGATTACATAGCTCAATCGATGCAATATACATATGATCGATACAAATTACATAGATCAATAGATGCAATATACATTTGATAGATACGAATTACATAGATCAATAGATGCAATATCCATTTGATAGATACGAATGTTATCGATCAAAAGATGCAATATACATTTGATAGATACGAATTACATCGATCAAAAGATGCAATATACATTTTATAGATACGAATTACATCGATCAATAGATGCAATATACATTTGATAGATACGATTGATAGTTAGATAGATTTGATAGATAAATAGATAGATTTGAAAGATATATAATTTCCCTGACAGAGTATAACAATAAGACATGCGGTCTGGGACCCGTGGTGTGTTAAGTAGTACTATTCTTAGCAGTTTACTACTACCTGTTACTCCCCCTATCGGGGGAGGTCTATATGGCCTGCATTTTTCGAACATGGAGATTGAAGAAGATGATTGGTCTGTCCTCCTACTTCAAATTTGTCCTAAACACAAGTGGCTGTCTCAAAACAGTCCGGACACGAGATAGATAGATTTGATAGAGAGATAGATAGATAGATAGATAGATAGATAGACATAGATTAATAGTTAGATAGAATCGATAGAAGATAAATAGATCAATTTGATAGACATATAATTACCCTGACAAAGTATAATAATTAAACATGCGGTCTGGGACGCATGGTAACTAGGTTGTGTTAAGTAGTACTATTCTTAGCACTTTCATCCCTGTAACTCCCCCTATCGGGGAGGTCTATATGGCCTGCATGATTACCATGACAAAGTATAACAACAAGACACGCGGTCTGGGACCCATGGTAACTAGGTTGTGTTGAGTAGTACTTTTCTTAGCAGTTTAATCCCTCTTACTCCCCCTTTCGGTGGAGGTCTATATGGCCTGCATGATTACCCTGACAAAGTATAACAAGAAACATGCGGTCTGGGACCCATGGTGGTACTGGTATAACTAGGTTTTCTTAAGTAGTACTATTCTTAGCAGTTTAATCCCTGTGATTGGTCTGTCCTCCTACTTCAAATTTGTCAAAAACACAAGTGGCTGTCTCAAAACAGTCCGGACACAAGATAGATAGATAGGATAGATGGATATACATAGATTGATAGTTAGATAGAATCGATAGAAGATACATAGATAGATTTGTTAGTTATATAATTACCCTGACAAAGTATAATAATTAAACATGCGGTCTGGGACCCATGGTAACTAGGTTGTGTTAAGTAATAATGTTCTTAGCAGTTTAATCCCTCTTACTCCCCCTATCAAGGGAGGTCTATATGGCCTGCATGATTACCCTGACAAAGTATAATAACAAAACATGCGGTCTGGGACCCATGGTAACTAGGTTGTGTTAACTAGTACTATTCTTAGCACTTTAATCCCTGTTACTCCCCCTATCGGGGGAGTTCTATATGGCCTGCCTGATTATCTGGACAAAATATAACAACAAGACATGCGGTCTGGGAACCGCTGTTAACTAGGTTGTGTTAAGTTGTACTATTCTTAGCACTTTAATCCCTGCTACTCCCCCTATCAAGGGAGGTCTATATGGCCTGCATGATTACCCTGACAAAGTATAATAACAAAACATGTGCCTGGGAACCATGGTGGTACTGGTATAACTAGGTTTTCTTAAGTAGTACTATACTTAGCAGTTTAATCCCTGTGATTGGTCTGTCCTCCTACTTCAAATTTGTCAAAAACACAAGTGGCTGTCTCAAAACAGTCCGGACACAAGATAGATAGATAGGAAAGATGGATATACATAGATTGATAGTTAGATAGAATCAATAGAAGATAAATAGATAGATTTGTTAGATATATAATTACCCTGACAAAGTATAATAATTAAACATGCGGTCTGGGACCCATGGTAACTAGGTTGTGTTAAGTAATACTGTTCTTAGCAGTTTAATCCCTCTTACTCCCCCTATCAAGGGAGGTCTATATGGCCTGCATGATTACCCTGACAAAGTATAATAACAAAACATGCGGTCTGGGACCCATGGTAACTAGGTTGTGTTAACTAGTACTATTCTTAGCACTTTAATCCCTGTTACTCCCCCTATCGGGGGAGTTCTATATGGCCTGCCTGATTATCTGGACAAAATATAACAACAAGACATGCGGTCTGGGAACCCCTGTTAACTAGGTTGTGTTAAGTTGTACTATTCTTAGCACTTTAATCCCTGTTACTCCCCCTATCAAGGGAGGTCTATATGGCCTGCATGATTACCCTGACAAAGTATAATAACAAAACATGCAGTCTGGGACCCATGGTAACTAGGTTTATTTCAGTAGTACTGTTCTTATTAATTTAATACCTGATACAACCCCTAATGTTGGGAGGTCTATATGGCCTGCATGATTACCCTGACAAAGTATAATAACAAAACATGCGGTGTGGGACCCATGGTAACTAGGTTGTGTTAAGTAGTACTGTTCTTATTAGTTTAATACCTGTTACAACCCCTAATGGTGTGAGGTCTATATGGCCTGCATGATTAGCCGGACCAAACAAAACAACAAGACATGAGGTCTTGGACTGGGACCCATGGCTAACTAGGTTGTGTAAAGTAGTACTATTCTTAGCACTTTCATCCCTGTTACTTCCAGACCTCTCTGGGGAGCTCTACATGGCCATCATGATTAGCCTAACAAAGTACAACAATAAAACCTGCGCTCTTGGAACCATGGTAAGTAAGTTTATTTCGGTAGTATTGTTCTTATTAGTTTAATACCTGTTACAACCCCTAATGGTGGGAGGTCTATATGGCCTGCATGATTAGTCGCACCAAATAAAACAACAAGACATGCGGTCTTGGACCGGGACCACTGTTAACTAGGTTGTGTTAAGTTGTACTATTCTTAGCACTTTAATCCTTGTTACTCTCCCTATCAAGGGAGGTCTATATGGCCTGCATGATTACCCTGACAAAGTATAATAACAAAACATGCAGTCTGGGACCCATGGTGGTACTGGTATAACTAGGTTTTCTTAAGTAGTACTATTCTTAGCAGTTTAATCCCTGTGATTGGTCTGTCCTCCTACTTCAAATTTGTCAAAAACACAAGTGGCTGTCTCAAAACAGTCCGGACACAAGATAGATAGATAGGATAGATGGATATACATAGATTGATAGTTAGATAGAATCGATAGAAGATAAATAGATAGATTTGTTAGATATATAATTACCCTTACAAAGTATAATAATTAAACATGCGGTCTGGGACCCATGGTAACTAGGTTGTGTTAAGTAATACTGTTCTTAGCAGTTTAATCCCTCTTACTCCCCCTATCAAGGGAGGTCTATAAGGCCTGCATGATTACCCTGACAAAGTATAATAACAAAACATGCGGTCTGGGACCCATGGTAACTAGGTTGTGTTAACTAGTACTATTCTTAGCACTTGAATCCCTGTTACTCCCCCTATTTGGGGAGGTCTATATGGCCTGCATGATTACCCTGACAAAGTATAATAACAAAACATGTGCCTGGGACCCATGGTGGTACTGGTATAACTAGGTTTTCTTAAGTAGTACTATTCTTAGCAGTTTAATCCCTGTGATTGGTCTGTCCTCCTACTTCAAATTTGTCAAAAACACAAGTGGCTGTCTCAAAACAGTCCGGACACAAGATAGATAGATAGATAGATAGATAGGATAGATGGATATACATGGATTGATAGTTAGATAGAATCGATAGAAGATAAATAGATAGATTTGTTAGATATATAATTACCCTGACAAAGTATAATAATTAAACATGCGGTCTGGGACCCATGGTAACTAGGTTGTGTTAAGTAATACTGTTCTTAGCAGTTTAATCCTTCTTACTCCCCCTATCAAGGGAGGTCTATATGGCCTGCATGATTAGTCGCACCAAATAAAACAACAAGACATGCGGTCTTGGACCGGGACCACTGTTAACTAGGTTGTGTTAAGTTGTACTATTCTTAGCACTTTAATCCTTGTTACTCTCCCTATCAAGGGAGGTCTATATGGCCTGCATGATTACCCTGACAAAGTATAATAACAAAACATGCGCCTGGGACCCATGGTGGTACTGGTATAACTAGGTTTTCTTAAGTAGTACTATTCTTAGCAGTTTAATCCCTGTGATTGGTCTGTCCTCCTACTTCAAATTTGTCAAAAACACAAGTGGCTGTCTCAAAACAGTCCGGACACAAGATAGATAGATAGGATAGATGGATATACATAGATTGATAGTTAGATAGAATCGATAGAAGATAAATAGATAGATTTGTTAGATATATAATTACCCTTACAAAGTATAATAATTAAACATGCGGTCTGGGACCCATGGTAACTAGGTTGTGTTAAGTAATACTGTTTTTAGCAGTTTAATCCCTCTTACTCCCCCTATCAAGGGAGGTCTATATGGCCTGCATGATTACCCTGACAAAGTATAATAACAAAACATGCGGTCTGGGACCCATGGTAACTAGGTTGTGTTAACTAGTACTATTCTTAGCACTTGAATCCCTGTTACTCCCCCTATTTGGGGAGGTCTATATGGCCTGCATGATTACCCTGACAAAGTATAATAACAAAACATGTGCCTGGGACCCATGGTGGTACTGGTATAACTAGGTTTTCTTAAGTAGTACTATTCTTAGCAGTTTAATCCCTGTGATTGGTCTGTCCTCCTACTTCAAATTTGTCAAAAACACAAGTGGCTGTCTCAAAACAGTCCGGACACAAGATAGATAGATAGATAGATAGGATAGATGGATATACATAGATTGATAGTTAGATAGAATCGATAGAAGATAAATAGATAGATTTGTTAGATATATAATTACCCTGACAAAGTATAATAATTAAACATGCGGTCTGGGACCCATGGTAACTAGGTTGTGTTAAGTAATACTGTTCTTAGCAGTTTAATCCTTCTTACTCCCCCTATCAAGGGAGGTCTATATGGCCTGCATGATTACCCTGACAAAGTATAATAACAAAACATGCGGTCTGGGACCCATGGTAACTAGGTTGTGTTAACTAGTACTATTCTTAGCACTTTAATCCCTGTTACTCCCCCTATTGGGGGAGTTCTATATGGCCTGCCTGATTATCCGGACAAAATATAACAACAAGACATGTGGTCTGGGAACCACTGTTAACTAGGTTGTGTTAAATTGTACTATTCTTAGCACTTTAATCCCTGTTACTCCCCCTATCAAGGGAGGTCTATATGGCCTGCATGATTACCCTGACAAAGTATAATAACAAAACATGCGGTCTGGGACCCATGGTAACTAGGTTTATTTCAGTAGTACTGTTCTTATTAGTTTAATACCTAATACAACCCCTAATGGTGGGAGGTCTATATGGCCTGCATGATTACCCTGACAAAGTATAATAACAAAACATGCAGTCTGGGACCCATGGTAACTAGGTTGTGTTAAGTAGTACTGTTCTTATTAGTTTAATACCTGTTACAACCCCTAATGGTGTGAGGTCTATATGGCCTGCATGATTAGCCAGACCAAACAAAACAACAAGACATGAGGTCTTGGACTGGGACCCATGGCTAACTAGGTTGTGTAAAGTAGTACTATTCTTAGCACTTTCATCCCTGTTACTTCCAGACCTCTCTGGGGAGCTCTACATGGCCATCATGATTAGCCTATCAAAGTACAACAATAAAACCTGCGCTCTTGGTACCATGGTAAGTAAGTTTATTTTGGTAGTACTGTTCTTATTAGTTTAATACCTGTTACAACCCCTAATGGTGGGAGGTCTATATGGCCTGCATGATTAGTCGCACCAAATAAAACAACAAGACATGCGGTCTTGGACCGGGACCACTGTTAACTAGGTTGTGTTAAGTTGTACTATTCTTAGAACTTTAATCCTTGTTACTCCCCCTATCAAGGGAGGTCTATATGGCCTGCATGATTACCCTGATAAAGTATAATAACAAAACATGCGCCTGGGACCCATGGTGGTACTGGTATAACTAGGTTTTCTTAAGTAGTACTATTCTTAGCAGTTTAATCCCTGTGATTGGTCTGTCCTCCTACTTCAAATTTGTCAAAAACACAAGTGGCTTTCTCAAAACAGTCCAGACACAAGATAGATAGATAGATAGATAGATAGATAGGATAGATGGATATACATAGATTGATAGTTAGATAGAATCAATGGAAGATAAATAGATAGATTTGTTAGATATATAATTACCCTGACAAAGTATAATAATTAAACATGCGGTCTGAGAACCATGGTAACTAGGTTGTGTTAAGTAATACTGTTCTTAGCAGTTTAATCCCTCTTACTTCCCCTATAAAGGGAGGTCTATATGGCCTGCATGATTACCCTGACAAAGTATAATAACAAAACATGCGGTCTGGGACCCATGGTAACTAGGTTGTGTTAACTAGTACTATTCTTAGCACTTGAATCCCTTTTACTCCCCTTATCGGGGGAGGTCTATATGGCCTGCCTGATTATCCGGACAAAATCTAACAACAAGACATGCGGTCTGGGAACCACTGTTAACTAGGTTGTGTTAAGTTGTACTATTCTTAGCACTTTAATCCCTGTTACTCCCCCTATCAAGGGAGGTCTATATGGCCTGCATGATTACCCTGACAAAGTATAATAACAAAACATGCGGTCTGGGACCCATGGTAACTAGGTTTATTTCAGTAGTACTGTTCTTATTAGTTGAATACCTGTTACAACCCCTAATGGTGGGAGGTCTATATGGCCTGCATGATTACCCTGACAAAGTATAATAACAAAACATGCGGTGTGGGACCCATGGTAACTAGGTTGTGTTAAGTAGTACTGTTCTTATTAGTTTAATACCTGTTACAACCCCTAATGGTGGGAGGTCTATATGGCCTGCATGGTTAGCCGGACCAAACAAAACAACAAGACATGCGGTCTTGGACTGGGACCCATGGCTAACTAGGTTGTGTAAAGTAGTACTATTCTTAGCACTTTTATCCCTGTTACTTCCAGACCTCTCTGGGGAGCTCTACATGGCCATCATGATTAGCCTAACAAAGTACAACAATAAAAGCTGCGCTCTTGGAACCATGGTAAGTAGGTTTATTTCGGTAGTACTTTTCTTATTAGTTTAATACCTGTTACAACCCCTAATGGTGGGAGGTCTATATGGCCTGCATGATTAGTTGCACCAAATAAAACAACAAGACATGCGGTCTTGGACTGGGACCCATGGCTAACTTGGTTGTGTAAAGTAGTACTATTCTTAGCACTTTCATCCCTGTTACTGCCACCTCTCGGGGGAGGTCTACATGGCCATCATGATTAGCCTAACAAAGTACAACAATAAAACCTGGGCTCTTGAAACCATGTTAAGTAGGTTTATTTCGGTAGTACTGTTCTTATTAGTTTAATACCTGTTACAACCCTTAATGGTGGGAGGTCTATATGGCCTGCATGATTAGCCGCACCAAATAAAACAACAAGACATGCGGTCTTGGACTGGGACCCATGTCTAACTCGGTTGTGTAAAGTAGTACTATTCTTAGCACTTTCATCCCTGTTACTGCCTCCTATCGGTGGAGGTCTACATGGCCATCATGATTAGCCTAACAAAATACAACAACAAAACATGCGGTCTGGGACCCATGGTAACTAGGTTGTGTTAAGTAGTACTGTTCTTATTAGTTTAATACCTGTTACAACCCCTAATGGTGGGAGGTTTTTATGGCCTGCATGATTAGTCGCACCAAATAAAACAACAAGACATGCGGTCTTGGACTGGGACCCATGACTAACTTGGTTGTGTAAAGTAGTACTATTCTTAGCACTTTCATCCCTGTTACTGCCACCTCTCGGGGGAGGTCTACATGGCCATCATGATTAGCCTAACAAAGTACAACAATAAAACCTGGGCTCTTGAAACAATGTTAAGTAGGTTTATTTCGGTAGTACTGTTCTTATTAGTTTAATACCTGTTACAACCCCTAATGGTGGGAGGTCTATATGGCCTGCATGATTAGCCGCACCAAATAAAACAACAAGACATGCGGTCTTGGACTGGGACCCATGGCTAACTCGGTTGTGTAAAGTAGTACTATTCTTAGCACTTTCATCCCTGTTACTGCCACCTCTCGGGGGAGATCTACATGGCCATCATGATTAGCCTAACAAAGTACAACAACAAAACATGCGGTCTAGGACCCATGGTAACTAGGTTGTGTTAAGTAGTACTGTTCTTATTAGTTTAATACCTGTTACAACCCCTAATGGTGGGAGGTCTATATGGTCTGCATGATTACCCGCGCCAAATAAAACAACAAGACATGCGGTCTTGGACTGGGACCCATGGCTAACTCGGTTGTGTAAAATAGTACTATTCTTAGCACTTTCATACCTGTTACTCCCCCTATCGGGGGAGGTCTATATGGCCTGCATGATTACCCTCACCAAAATATAACAACAAGACGTGCGGTCAGGGAACCATGTTAAGGTTACTTCCTTTTGCACAATCAAGTATACCAGTTGCAGACAGAGGTTCTGACTCTGCATTATGGCTGCACCTCTCCCTAAAAGAGGCATCTGTTACAGAGTCTGTGGGCATGTATGCAAAGAGCTGGCCTGCCTAAAAGGAGCAGCAAGGCAGTACCGGTTGTTCTCCTTCAGCCGTTTTATACGATGGCCCACGACCCTCAACAGCCACAACAGCATGAAACACCACATATGCCATCCTTTTGCACAATAGAGTACTAATTTTCGCCGGGTATTAAATAGAGAATAAATGAATAGCTCATTAAAATTAATTTCTTGGAACGTGGGCAGAATAACGTCCCCTATCAAGCGTAAAAATGTTCTTATGGAAATCAGGAAGCATAAGCCAGATATTATATTCCTTCAAGAATTACATCTTAAAAAAGCAGAGTTAGAAAAATTGAAAACAAATTGGATAGCTGAAATAATTGCAACACCATGTGAGAAACGAAAGAGAGGTATAGCGTTAATGCTTGGAAGGGAACTGTCATATATGATAATTAAACAGGATTTAGACCCAGGAGGGAGATATATACTATTGCAGTTGAAATTAGATGATAAGATATGGACTTTATGTAATATATATGCGCCAAACAATTGGGATTCTAAGTTTTGGGAGAAATTGAAAAAGGTTCTATCTCCATATATTTGGCAGAACCTGATCGTAGCCGGGGACTTTAATAATACTTTGTGCCCGGACCTGGACAGATATAAAATTCGCCGGAGAGCGGCTAATTATAGGGAAGCTAAGCATTTGCAGAGCTTCACCGGTATACTAAAACTACGGGATGTGTGGCGAATTCAGCATCCTGACGCCCGTGAATTTACCTGCGAATCAGGCGCGCACAAAAATTTCTCCCGAATAGATATGTTTCTAGTAGATGAGCAGACCATGAAACATAAAATTGAATCACAGATCTCAGAAATAGTCCTATCGGACCATGCGATTATGGGTTTAAGGATTGTGTTGAGTGTTCCCTCCAAAAAAACAGCAAGTACCTTTCGTTTTCCTCACTATATGATTAACAATGTACAATTTGAAAATTGGTTAAAACAAAAATGGAGGGAATACTACACACAAAATCGGGAGTATGCAAATAAAATTGAGGTGCTATGGGAAGCGGGTAAAGTGGTCATCCGTGGCGAGGTGAAAGCATATATGATTAAAAGAAATAGGAAAAATAAGGCGAGAGAAACCCAGCTGTCAAACCAACTCAGAAATAATTACGCTAAGTATCTTAGATCACCCAATAAGGACACTTGGGACAAATATAAAGAAGCAAGAGTGGAAAGGGAATGTTTTCTAAAAAAGATTGGAACACAGGAAGAGTTAAAAAACAGGGCTAATTTTCAGGGTTTTCAGGGTATATCTGCAAAACATCTGGCCAGGTTGGTCAAATTTAGGAAGAAATCAAATCAAATCCTTGCTATTAGAACAGGAGAGAAGCTAGCCACCAATACAGATGAAATCAGAAAAATATTCTTTGATTATTATAGCAGACTTTACGCTAAGGAGGAGGTGAACGAGACGCAGAAAGAGCAATTCTGGCTGGGGTTGGACATCCCTCAAATTTCACAGGAAGCGTTACAGAAGATTAATGCTCCTATTACTGAATTGGAAATACTAGATGTTATAAAAAGGTTTAAATCTGGTAAAGCTCCAGGGCCAGACGGTCTATCGGCAGAATTTTACAAAATAATGGCAGCAGAGATATCTCCCACTCTATCTAGATTATATAATCAATATTATGTCCAGAAAGACATGAAGTCAATCTATTTTTCCGATTCAGTAGTAACTCTAATCCATAAAAAAAGCGAAGGATCCAACCAATGTCGCGTCATACCGTCCGATCTCACTCCTAAACCAGGATTATAAAATCTTAATGTCCCTCATTGCAGATAGGTTGAAAAACTCAATTACAGATACCATACACCCTGACCAGGCAGGTTTTATCCCAGGAAAGAATTCAGTTCGAAACATGCGCAGAGTGCTCACCACTGTGGACTACCTCTATCGGATTGGCCTGGATGCCGGGAATAAATATCAGGGGGCAGATATAGCATTAGTCACTGTTGATGCTAAAAAGGCTTTTGACTCAATTATTTGGGACCATCTAATAAATGCGTTGAGAAAGTTTGGTTTTTCAGGTGCCCTGGTCGATCTGATCGGGTTAGTCTATAACAAACCTAGATCCCAATTGCTTATCAATGGTGAGCTATCACAGAACATCATTTTAGGTAAAGGAACATGCCAGGGCTGCCCCCTATCACCACTACTCTTCGATATTGCACTGGAACCATTAGCTATTTATCTCAGAAAGCACCTTTCACCGGTCTTAATAGGGAAACAGAAAGTATCTATATCATTATATGCTGACGATCTACTAATATTTTTCCAAGATACGAGACAGAGTATACCCCGTTTTCTGGAAATAATAAGAATATTCAGTTCATTTTCTGGGTACAAAATTAATATTAATAAATCAGAAATTTTATGGATTAGAAAAGATAAAAACAGTTATCCAGATAAGTTTAAAGAAGTGCAAAGTATTAACTATTTAGGAATTAAGATCATTAAGAATCCTGCACAATGGTATCAGCTCAATTTTAAAGAGATATTTCAAAATCTACACCACGATCTAGCAAAATGGAACTTATATTATCTATCTATTTCAGCTCGCATAAATGTTATAAAATCTATCATATTCCCAAAATTCTTGTTTTTGTTACAGAATTTGGGGGTTTTGCGTGTCCTAATATAAAGTATTATAATATAGTCTCTTTGGTCAAATTTGCGATAGATTGGCTCAATAAAGCAGATTACGTTACCCATTACGATCAGGAAACGGAATTAATTAAACCATTTAACCTGCAGGCTATTCTACACCATCCACATAAACAATTACCAAGTAATGTTAGCATACTAACAACCATCGTAAACATAGTGTCTGCGTGGCAGAAATATTGTAAATTATTGAGTATAGAATTTCAGATCTCCAGCCAGTTCCCAATCTGTGGCAACCCAGCATTTTTACCAGGGTATAGCAATGAGTTATTTTATGTATGGAAAAGCAAAGGGCTGATACATTTATCACAACTGAAAGAATCACAAATAGGGCCAATTAGATCGTTTTCAAACTTGGCAAGTGAGTACAATTTGCCATCTAAACACTTTTATGCATATTTGCAGGTTCACCATCTTATAAATGACTATCAAAAAAGGTTTGGTGAGAATTGGGCACAGACAAACATTGAGCCAGGCATTATACTATACAAAGCGGGCATCCGTTCAATATCAATCTGGTATCAGTATATTATGGTTCAGGAAGGAGAATCGCATATTAATCAGATCAAACAAAAATTTGTAAAGTACTTTCCACAACTGCAAGATAAAGACATAACAGATAGTGTAAGGAGAACACTAGAAGCAACGGATAGAATCAATCTAAGAGAGTCTCAATATAAGGTCATAAACAATTTCTACCTAACCCCAGCCAGAATTGCTAAATGGTCTCAACTTTATACGGTCTGCCCTAAATGTTACAGGGCAAACGCGGATCTGTTGCATTATTTTTGGAGCTGTCCAAAGATCACGCAATTTTGGAGTAAAATCCAATACTGGATAAATAGAAATGTAAGCGACACGATAGAATTGGATGCAAAGCATGTTTTTTTTTGTACCCAATACATAACATAGGAGCCAGATTATTTATAAATATAGCGATTTTGATCGCAAGAAATGAAATATGTAAAATGTGGAAGCACAGAAATTCTCTGTCTTTAAATGAATTTGTAAATCACATGAGAGGTCAGATTATGATAGAGACCATAGGACTGGATAAAGGGTTATAATATTTTTTAAGAAGTGGAAAAAGTATATCTATGGATTACCTACAACTAGGGTTGCACCAATACCATTTTTTTAAGACCGAGTACAAGTACCGATACTTTTTCTCAAATACTTGCCGATACCAATTACCGATACTTTTTTTTATGTCATGTGACAGTTTACCAAGCACAATACAGACTAATTATTTAAGATTCCTTCTTTATAATTATGAAGGACTGTAGCTCAAAAGACATTATGAAATAATAAAACAGGTTTTATTTGTCACAAAGTTCACAGAACATGTTTAGAAATAAAAATATTACAATAAAATATATTAACAACAATAAATAACAAATATAAAATTGCAACCAACCAAAAGTGCCATACAGTAAAAAATAGAACAGAATACTGTTTAATCATGGTGAACAACACTATGGGCTAGATTACATTTGAATTGTAAGCTTTACCAATGCTCTCATTACACGTCCTACTTCATTAAAGGCTATGGAGTTGGAAATGTGAACAGAGCATTGGTAAAGCTTACCAATCAAATGTAATCTAAATCTATTCCTATAATTGCAGGATGAGTGTTCATTGGGATTAACTTAATTTTTCCTATGAGTACTCTTCCTGCAATTATATAAGCTAAGATGTTCCTCAGAGTACAGTATGTTTTGAACATAATTGTGCAAGATGAGAACTTGCAGTATAAAAGGCAATCTAGCAATTAGAATAATTTTTCAAAAGTTAGTGGCAAGTTCTTTTTAAGGAACCGAACAGAAGCATCTCTGCATGTTCAGCTTTAAGTCTGTTTTTACTATCAGTAAGGAGGTTCAGCTTTCCCCACTACTGCATGGGGCAGAAAGATAATTTTGGGCCATTTTAGCCAGAGCTGGAAATCACAGTTTATTAACTGCCCAGTACTTCAGGGGTTTGTCTGAACGCAGTACAGTGATCTCTCCTACAATAATACAAATAAGAGCAATTTGTATTGGCAGAACAATAGTAAACACTTTTTAGTTTAGTCTCCACTCCAGCTTTAAATGAAATGGGAACATGAAAAAAACACCACAAGATAGCATATGGGTAGTAAGTGGAGGTATCGGTTTAAGTATCGGTGCATTTGCATGAGTACAAGTACTAGTATCGGTATCGGTGCAACCCTACCTACAACAGTTCAATATCACATCTTATCCACATTTCAAGATTCTATACCCTTTCTAGAATTAGTCTTAGATGGCTCATTACCCTCAAACTGGACATGCTGTTAGTAAGGTACGAATAAAAATAATCGTGATATTAGTAGGAATTTACGGGTAGTTTTGCAATGAAAGGAAGGGCTATTTTTTTTTTTTTCTGTTTTTTTTTCTCCCTCCTTTTTCACTCCTTCCCCTTGCATTATTATTATTATTTTTAATATTTTCTGATTTCTTTTGGTTGATTCCGGTGTTCGATTCAATATAGCATAGCATCCCTGTGGGAAAGTAAGATAAATAAGACAAATACAGAACAGGAAAACTCAAGAATCTGGTTAAGGAATAGCTTAATTCATTTGTGGTGTATGTGTGGGTAAATAGATGTTCATTTAAAGAAGGTAAGAGTAGAAAAAAAAATGACAATGGAGGGAGAAGCTAAGATATTCCAGCAAATTTAATTGGTAACATTTGGAAAGACGTGTAAAGTGTATGTAAACCGGAAATGTCTTTTTGTATAGTATTTAAGATGTGATCTCATACTGATTGTATAAGAGACAGATGTATTTGGATTTTCTTTTTGGAATGTAATGTATTTTTGCTCAGCTTCACCCCCAATAAAAAGAATAAGATAAAAAAAAAAAAAGAATAGAGTACAGGTATGGCATTGTTTTTAGAAACCCAGAGATAATTGTTAGGAACCGGGAAATTGAACAAAAAAAATGATTGGACACCTATTACACGTCGTTCTCCTTCAGCCTTTTTATAAGAGGGTCCAGGACCCTCAACAGAAACAACAGCAGGAAAGAGCACTATGCCATCCTTTTGAACAATAGAGTACAGGTATGGCATTGATTTTAGAAACCTGGAGATAATTGTTAGGAATCGGGAAATTGAACAAAAAAAAATGATTGGACACCCATTACACGTCGTTCTCCTTCAGCCTTTTTATAAGAGGTCCAGGACCCTCAACAGAAACAGCACATATGCCATCCTTTTGAACAATAGAGTACAGGTACGGCATTGATTTTAGATACCCGGAGATAATTTTTAGGAACCGGGAAATTGAACAAAAAAAATGATTGGACACCCAGTACACTTCGTTCTCCTTCAGCCTTTTTATAAGAGGGTCCAGGACCCTCAACAGAAACAACAGCAGGAAAGAGGACATATGCCATCCTTTTGAACAATAGAGTACAGGTATGGCATTGTTTTTAGAAACCCGGCGATAATTTTTATTGGACTCCCAGTACACATTGTTCTCCTTCAGCCTTTTTATAAGAGGGTCCAGAACCCTCAACAGAAACAACAGCAGGAAAGAGGACATATGCCATCCTTTTGAACAATAGAGTACAGGTATGGCATTGTTTTTAGAAACCCGGCGATAATTTTTAGGAACCGGAAAATTGAACAAAAAAAATGATTGGACACCCAGTACACTTTGTTCTCCTTCAGCCTTTTTATAAGAGGGTCCAGGACCCTCAACAGAAACAACAGCAGGAAACACCACATATGCCATCCTTTAGAACAATAGAGTACAGGTATGGCATTGTTTTTAGAAACCCGGAGATAATTTTTAGGAACCGGGAAATTGAACAAAAAAAAAAAATGATTGGACACCCAGTACACGTCATTCTCCTTCAGCCTTTTTTATAAGAGGGTCCAGGACCCTCAACAGAAATAACAGCAGGAAACACCACATATGCCATACTTTTGCACAATAGAGTACAGGTATGGCATCCATTTTAGAAACCCGGAGATAATTTTTAGGAACCGGGAGATGGAAAAAGATGCTTGGACAACCAGTACACTTTGTTCTCCTTCAGCCTTTTTAGACGAGGGTCCCGGACCCTCAACAGAAACAACAGCAGGAAACACCACATATGCCATCCTTTTGTACAATAGATTACAGATATGGCATTGATTTGAGGAACCCGGAGATAATTTAGAGGAACCTGGAATATTGATCAAAAAACGTGCTTGGACAACCAGTACAGGTCGTTCTCCTTCAGCCTTTTTATATGATGGGCCACAACCCTCAACAGGCACAACAGCATGAAACACCACATATGCCACCCTTTTGCACAATTGAGTACAGGTATGGCATTGATTTGAGGAACCTGGAGATAATTTAGAGGAACCGGGAATATTGAACAAAAAATGTGCTTGGACACCCAGTACAGGTCGTTCTCCTTCCGCCTTTGTAGACGAGGGTCCAGGACCCTCCACAGACATAACAGCATGAAACACCACATATGCCATCCTTTTGCACAATCGAGTACAGGTATGGCATTGATTTGAGGACCCCGGAGATCATTTAGAGGAACCGGGAAATTGAACAAAAAACGTGCTTGGACACCCAGTACAGGTCGTTCTCCTTCAGCCTTTTTATATGATGGCCCATGACCCAAAACAGGCACAACAGCATGAAACACCACATATGCCATCCTTTTGCACAATCGAGTACAGGTATGGCGTTGATTTGAGGAACCCGGAGATAATTTAGAGGAACCGGGAAATTGAACAAAAAATGTGCTTGGACACCCAGTACAGGTCGTTCTCCTTCAGCCTTTTTATACGATGGGCCACAACCCTCAACAGGCAAAACAGCATGAAACACCACATATGCCACCCTTTTGCACAATCGAGTACAGGTATGGCATTGATTTGAGGAACCCGGAGATAATTTAGAGGAACCGGGAATATTGATCAAAAAATGTGCTTGGACACCCAGTACAGGTCGTTCTCCTTCAGCCTTTTTATACGATGGGCCACGACCCTCAACAGGCACAACAGCATGAAACACCACATATGCCATCCTTTTGCACAATAGAGTACAGGTATGGCATAGATGGAACCCGGAGATAATTTAGAGGAACCAAGAGATGGAAAAAGATGCTTGGTCGGTCCTCCTACTTCAAATTTGGGGCACTGTGCGTGCAATGTACTGTGCCACCAGATATGAGTGGTGTGTTAAGTAGTACTATTCTTAACAGTTTAATCACTGTTATGTGCCTTTTTTTTTGCTTTGAGTTTTGTAGCCACAGTGCAGCAGCAGAGGCCAGAAAAATTAGGCATGTACAAATGCCTGAAAAATTCGGTATTGTTGCAGCCGCTGCTGTAGCAGCGGCCAGAAAAATTGATGTTTGTAAAACAGTTAGAAAGTGCCCTAAAACCTTGCGGCTTGAACACTAGTTGTTGGCGGATAAGTCACGCAAGTCATCCTGCATTATAAGAAAAAAAAAGCCAGCATGTGTACCATTTGTAGCCCAAGGCAGCTCATCTCATCATCAGGCCTTTTTTACTCAAATGTATCGCCCAATGTCAGTCCCTTCGGGATCCATCCCTCATTCATTTTAATAAAGGTGAGATAGTCAAGACTTTTTTGACCTAGGCGACTTCTCTTCTCAGTGACAAAACCTCCTGCTGTACTGAAGGTCCTTTCAGACAGGACATTTGAAGCGGGGCAGGCCAGAAGTTCAATTGCAAATTGGGATAGCTCAGGCCACAGGTCAAGCCTGCACACCCAGTAGTCAAAGGGTCCATCGCTCCTCAGAGTGTCGAGATCCGCAGTTAATACTAGGTAGTCTGCTACCTGCCGGTTGAGTCTTTCTCTGAGGCTGGATCCCGAAAGGCTCTGGCGATGCATAGGAGTTAAAAAGGTCCGCATGTCCTCCATCAACAAGACGTCAGGAAAGCGTCCTGTCCTTGCCGCCATGGTCGTGGGAGGAGGATTACTTTCATCTCTTCCCCTGTTACATTCCCGTTGTGCTGTGACATCACCCTTGTGTAAAGCATAGTTTGTAATTTATTTTTAAAATTCTCCATCCTTTCCGATTTGCGTGAATTTGGTAACATTTCAGGCACTTTATGCTTATACGGGGGGTCTAGTAGCGTGGACACCCAGTACAGGTTGTTCTCCTTCAGCTTTTTTATATGAGGGTGCCTCAAAAGGCACGACAGCATGAAAGACCCCATTTGCACAAGGTTGGATGCCGAGCTAATCATGTCCCGTTCCTCGTACTCACTGATGTCACTGAGGGTATCTTCTTCCCCCCAGCCACATACAACACCTCGGGTACCAGAGAGGTGACAACAAGGAGCACCCTGGGATGCTTGTTGTGCTTGGTCTTCCTCCTCCTCCTCAAAGCCACATTCCTCCTCTGACTCCTCTTCCTCACAATCCTCTTCCTGCGTTGCCATAGGTCCAGCAAGCGATGCTGATAAGGCTGTTTCTGGTGGTGATGGACACCACAACTCTTCCTCTTCACGCTCATCTATGGCCTGATCCAGCACTCTTCGCAGGGCACGCTCCAGGAAGAAAACCAATGGTATGATGTCGCTGATGGTGCCTTCGGTGCGACTGACAAGGTTTGTCACCTCCTCAAAAGGATGTATGAGCCTACAGGCATTGCGCATGAGCGTCCAATAATTTGGCAAAAAAATCCCCAGCTCCCCAGAGGCTGTCCTAGCACCCCAATCATACAAATACTCATTAACAGCTTTTTCTTGTTGGAGCAGGTGGTCGAACATTAGGAGTGTTGATTTTCACTGTGTCGGGCTGTCGCAAATCAAGCGCCTCACTGGCAGGTTGTTTCGACGCTGGATATCGGACGAGTGCGCCATGGCCGTGTAGGAATGCCTGAAATGGCCACACACCTTCCTGGCCTGCTTCAGGATGTCCTGTAAGCCTGGGTACTTATGCACAAAGCGTTTTACAATCAGATTACACACATGTGCCATGCACGGCAAATGTGTCAACTTGCCCAATTTCAATGCCGCCACTAAATTACTTCCATTGTCAGAAACAACCTTGCCAATCTCCAGTTGGTGAGGAGTCAGCCACTGATCCACCTGTGCGTTCAGGGCGGTCAGGAGTGCTGGTGCGGTGTGACTCTCCTCTTTCAGGCAAGTCAACCCCAAGACGGCATGACACTGCCGTATCCGGGAT
Source organism: Bombina bombina (assembly GCF_027579735.1). Taxonomy (NCBI): domain Eukaryota; kingdom Metazoa; phylum Chordata; class Amphibia; order Anura; family Bombinatoridae; genus Bombina; species Bombina bombina. The sequence continues at coordinate 1,276,427,250 of NC_069499.1, forward strand.
GTTGAATAGTACCTGGGGAGCTGGGGGGGTGCCATTGATGTGGAGCAAGATGCAGAAGCAGAAGAGGACTCAGCCAAGGAAGAGGTTATGGAAGAGGATGGAGTAGGAGGAGTAGAGGAGGTAGCAGCAGGCCTTCTGCAGAGCCACGCATTCCATGCTTGTCAGACGTCAGCAGGTTTACCCAATGCGCAGTTTAGGTGTAATACCTGCCCTGACCATGCTTTGCAGACCAGCTATCAGTGGTCATATGGACCCTTGCCCCAACGCTGTGTGCCAGACATGCCATTACTTCCTTTCACACAATAGAGTACAGGTTTGGGATTGCCTTTTGTGAAAAGAAATTTCTGCCAGGTACCTTCCACTGCGGTGTACCAATAGATACAAATTTTTTGAAAGCATCAGACTCCACCAGCTTGTATGGTAAAAGCTGGCGGGCTAAGAGTTCAGACAAGCCAGCTGTCAGACGCCGGGCAAGGGGGTGACTTTGAGAAATTGGCTTCTTACGCTCAAACATGTCCTTGACAGACACCTGACTGTGGGCAGATGACCAGGAACTGCTACGTAAGAGAGACTCAGTGGATGATGGTTGAGAGGGGGCAAGGAGGACAGCAGTGGTTGACGTGGCTGAAGATGCTGGAGCAGGAGGAGGAGGGCAGCTTTGATTTTGTGTGCTGCTTCTACTCATGTGTTCTTCCCATCGGCGTTTGTGATGTGAGACCATGTGCCTTTGCAAAGCAGTTGTACCTAGGTGGGTGTTGGACTTCCCACAACTCAGTTTCTTTTGGCACAGGTTACAAATGGCATCACTGTTGTCAGAGGCAGACACACACAAAAAATGCCACACTGCTGAGCTCTGTGATGACGGCATTCTGGTGGTGGCAACAGGATGAGTTGATGATCGTCGGCGTGCTGTCTGGCTGACCCCGGGTGCTGATGCATGCTGTCTGACTGTGCCACTAGCTCCTTGAGACGACCTCCCCCTGCTTCCAACTCGTCTCCTCCTCCTCCTCTCTGTCTCCCCATCTGAACTTTCCCCCTCTTCTTCTTCCCTTCTAGCAGGCACCCACGTGACATCCACCGACACATCATCATCAACCGCTTCACTTGTATCTGACACATCAAGAAAGGAAGCAGCAGCGGGTACAACATCATCATCATCATCACACCGTACCTCCATGTCTGTAATGCTGCCTGACTGAGATATATCACTGTTATCTACATCCTCTGTCAATGATGGTTGCGCATCACTCATTTCTTCCAACTGATGTGTCAATAACTCCTGTGACAGATCAAGTGAAGCGGCTGTGGTGCTAGTGTTGGTGGTGGCGACAGGCGGGCGAGTGGCATTGGTCACTTGAGAGGTGCCCAAAGCACAGCTGGATGTGGATGGTGCTTCAAGGTTAGGAGGACTAGGAGCGGAAGCTGTAGAAGATTGGGTGTCCTGTGTTAGCCATTCAACTAGGTCCTCCTCAGAACTTTTCGCGTCCCCCTTGGCACCTGGCGTCTGAACAATGTGCATATTTGTAGGGTCTAAAGGAATCACAGCACCACGACCACGACGGCACCTGTGGGGTGGCCTGCCTCTGCCTGTCATTTTTTTAAAAATGTACACTTATAATACTATTAAACAAATTATGAGTGGTGGCACTGGGCAAGTGGGCACAGTATATGCTGTGAGCCTGACAACAAAAAAAAGACTGATGTTTCAAAGTCAAAAATTCCAAATATGATTGGTGGCACTAGTTGGCAAGTGGGCCTGGCTGGCACACACACTGGGAGGAAGGCAACTGCAATTAGATTACACTAGCTGAGTGATGCTTCTTAGTCCAAATTTTTTTTTTTTTTTTTTAAATTGGCAATACTGTTAGAACAAATATGATTGGTGGCACTAGTTGGAAACGGCAAGTGGGCCTGGCACACACGCTGGCAGACAGGCAACTGCAATTCAATGCCACTAGCAGACTGATGATTCACAGTCAAACGTTATGATTTAAAATATTTTCAATACTGTTACAACAAATATGATTGGTGGCACTAGCTGGCTAGTGGGCCTGGCACACACACTGGCAGGCAGGAAACTGCAATTCAATTGCACTAGCAGACTGATGATTCACAGTATAAGAATTTTTTATTTTAAATATTTACAATAGTGTTAGAACAAATATGATTGGTTTAACTAGTTGGCAAGTGGGCCTGGCACACACGCTGGCAGGCAGGCAACTGCAATTCAATGGCACTAGGAGACTGATGATTCACAGTCAAAAAAGTTATGATTTAAAAAAAAAAATTAAAATGTAAAATAATGTTAAGCAGATATGAGTCGTGGCTGCTAGGGAAGCAATTAACCACAGTATGCTGGGTAAGCCAGAAACACACAGGCCTGATAGAAAATGAAATTAGATTACACTAGCAAAATGATTTAAATGTTTTTTTAAAAAAAATTAAAATAATGTTAAGCAGATATGAGTCGTGGCTGCTAGGTAGGGCAGCAATTAACCACCTTATGCTTGCTGTGTAAGTCAGAAACACACAGGCCTGATAGAAAATAAAATTAGATTACACTAGCAAAATGATTTAAAGTTTTTTTTTTTTTTTAATTTTAAAAAATGTTAAGCAGATATGAGTCATGGCTGCTAGGTAGGGCAGCAATTAACCACAGTATGCTGGGTAAGCCAGAAACACACAGGCCTGATAGAAAATGAAATTAGATTACACTAGCAAAATGATTTAAAAGTTTTTATTTTAAATTTAAAATAATTTTAAGCAGATATGAGTGGTGGCTGGCTGCTAGGTAGGGCAGCAATTAACCACAGTATGCTCTGTAAATCAGAAACACACAGGCCTGATAGAAAATTAAATTAGATTACACTAGCAAAATTATTTCAAAGTTTTTTTTTTAAAGTTAAAATAGTGTTAAGCAGATATGAGTGGTGGCTGGCTGCTGCTAGGACAGCAATTAACCACAGTATGCTGAGTAAGCCAGAAACACACAGGCCTGATAAAAAATGAAATTAGATTACACTAGCAAAATGATTTAAATGTTTTTTTTTAAAAAATGTAAAATAATGTTAAGCAGATATGAGTCGTGGCTGCTAGGTAGGGCAGCAATTAACCACAGTATGCTCTGTAAGTCAGAAACACACAGGCCTGATAGAAAATGAAATTAGATTACACTAGCAAAATGATTTAAAAGTTTTTATTTTAAATTTAAAATAATGTTAAGCAGATATGAGTGGTGGCTGGCTGCTAGGTAGGGCAGCAATTGACCACAGTATACTCTGTAAGTCAGAAACACACAGGCCTGATAGAAAATAAAATTAGATTACACTAGCAAAATGATTTAAAGGTTTTTTTTTTTTTAATTTAAAAAAATGTTAAGCAGATATGAGTCGTGGCTGCTAGGTAGGGCAGCAATTAACCACAGTATGCTCTGTAAGTCAGAAACACACAGGTCTGATAGAAAATGAAATTAGATTACACTAGCAAAATGATTTCAAAGTTTTTTTTTTAAATTTAAAATAATGTTAAGCAGATATGAGTGGTGGCTGGCTGCTGCTAGGACAGCAATTAACCACAGTATGCTGAGTAAGCCAGAAACACACAGGCCTGATAAAAAATGAAATTAGATTACACTAGCAAAATGATTTAAACGTTTTTTTTGAAAAATTTAAAATAATGTTAAGCAGATATGAGTCGTGGCTGCTAGGTAGGGCAGCAATTAACCACAGTATGCTTGCTGTGTAAGTCAGAAACACACAGGCCTGATAGAAAATGAAATTAGATTACACTAGCAAAATGATTTAAAAGTTTTTATTTTAAATTTAAAATAATGTTAAGCAGATATGAGGGGTGGCTGGCTGCTAGGTAGGGCAGCAATTAACCACAGTATGCTCTGTAAGTCAGAAACACACAGGCCTGATAGAAAATAAAATTAGATTACACTAGCAAAATGATTTAAAAGTTTTTATTTTAAATTTAAAATAATGTTAAGCAGATATGAGTGGTGGCTGGCTGCTAGGTAGGGCAGCAATTAACCACAGTATGCTCTGTAAGTCAGAAACACACAGGCCTGATAGAAAATGAAATTAGATTACACTAGCAAAATGATTTAAAAGTTTTTTTAAAAAAATTAAAATAATATTAAGCAGATATGAGTGGTGGCTGGCACAGAGCAATGAACCACAGTACATGCTGTGTGAGCCTGAGAGACACAGGCCTGATAGAAAATGACATTAGATTACACTAGCAAAATAATTTCAAAGTTTTGTTGGTTAAATTTAAACTAATGTTAAGCAGATATCAGTGGTGGCACTAATCACAGTATATGCTGTGAGCCTCACACACAGGCTAAAAGCCAGGCAAATGCAAATAAAAATACAAAGAAAAAAAAAACAAATGACTGAAGTTATAGCCCTAAAAAGGGGTTTTTGGGGTGCTGTCCTTACAGCAGAGATGAGATGAGTCCTTCAGGACTGTAGTGGACACTAAATACACTAGCCTAGCTATCTATTTCCCTATTATGTCAGCAGCAGCAACACTTAAAGCTCCTCTCACTAAGAAAGCAAGATCGTAATGAGTCTAAAATGGCTTGCCAAGGAGCTGGGAGGGTCTGTGAGGGAGTGTCTGCTGCTGATTGGCTCAAATGTGTCAGAAGGCTGTGACATACAGGGTCAAAGTTTCTTCAATGATGACACATAGGGGGTGGATCGAACATCGCATATGTTCGCCCACAGCGGCGAACGCGAACAAGCTATGTTTGCAGTGAACTGTTCTCCGGCAAAAAGTTCACGACATCACTAGAGCCTGACACAAAAAAGCAGACTGATGTTTCACAGTCCAAAAGGTTGTTTTTATTTTAAATGTACACTTACACTACTATTAAACAAGATATGAGTGGTGCCACTGGGCAAGTGGGCACAGTATACGCTGTGAGCCTGACACAAAAAAGCAGACTGATGTTTCACAGTCCAAAAAGTTTTTATTTTTTTAACAGTACACTTACACTACTATTAAACAAGATATGAGTGGTGGCACTGGGCAAGTGGGCACAGTATACGCTGTGAGCCTGACACAAAAAAGCAGACTGATGTTTCAAAGTCCAAATTTTTTTTTTTTTTTTAAATGTACACTTACACTACTATTAAACAAGATATGAGTGGTGGCACTGGGCAAGTGGGCACAGTATACGCTGTGAGCCTGACACAAAAAAGCAGACTGATGTTTCACAGTTCAAATTTTTTTTTTTTTTTAAATGTACACTTACACTACTATTAAACAAGATATGAGTGGTGGCACTGGGCAAGTAAGCACAGTATACGCTGTGAGCCTGACACAAAAAAGCAGACTGATATTTCACAGTCCAAAAAGTTTTTTTTGTTTTTAAATGTACACTTACACTACTATTAAACAAGATATGAGTGGTGGCACTGGGCAAGTGGGCACAGTATACGCTGTGAGCCTGACACAAAAAAGCAGACTGATGTTTCACAGTCCAAAATTTTTTTTTTTTAAATGTACACTTACACTACTATTAAACAAGATATGAGTGGTGGCACTGGGCAAGTGGGCACAGTATATGCTGTGAGCCTGACACAAAAAAGCAGACTGATGTTTCACACTCCAAAATTATTTTTTTTTTAAATGTACACTTACACTACTATTAAACAAGATATGAGTGGTGGCACTGGGCAAGTAAGCACAGTATACGCTGTGAGCCTGACACAAAAAAGCAGACTGATGTTTCACAGTCCAAAAAGTTTTTTTTTTTTTTAAATGTACACTTACACTACTATTAAACAAGAAATGAGTGGTGGCACTGGGCAAGTGGGCACAGTATAAGCTGTGAGCCTGACACAAAAAAGCAGACTGATATTTCACAGTCCAAAAAGTTTTTTTTGTTTTTAAATGTACACTTACACTACTATTAAACAAGATATGAGTGGTGGCACTGGGCAAGTGGGCACAGTATAAGCTGTGAGCCTGACACAAAAAAGCAGACTGATGTTTCACAGTCCAAAAATGTTTTTTTTTTTAAATTTACACTTACACTACTATTAAACAAGATATGAGTGGTGGCACTGGGCAAGTGGGCACAGTACGTTGTGAGCCTGACACAAAAAAGCAGACTGATGTTTCACAGTTCAAAATGTTTTTTTTTTATTTAAATGTACACTTACACTTCTATTAAACAAGATATGAGTGGTGCCACTGGGCAAGTGGGTACAGTATACGCTGTGAGCCTGACACAAAAAAGCAGACTGATGTTTCAAAGTCCAAAAAGTTTTTTTTGTTTTTAAATGTACACTTACACTACTATTAAACAAGATATGAGTGGTGGCACTGGGCAAGTGGGCACAGTATACGCTGTGAGCCTGACACAAAAAAGCAGACTGATGTTTCACAGTCCAAAAATGTGTTTTTTTTTTTAAATTTACACTTACACTACTATTAAACAAGATATGAGTGGTGCCACTGGGCAAGTGGGCACAGTATACGCTGTGAGCCTGACACAAAAAAGCAGACTGATGTTTCACAGTCCAAAAAGTTTTTATTTTTTTAACAGTACACTTACACTACTATTAAACAAGATATGAGTGGTGGCACTGGGCAAGTGGGCACAGTATACGCTGTGAGCCTGACACAAAAAAGCAGACTGATGTTTCAAAGTCCAAATTTTTTTTTTTTTTTTAAATGTACACTTACACTACTATTAAACAAGATATGAGTGGTGGCACTGGGCAAGTGGGCACAGTATACGCTGTGAGCCTGACACAAAAAAGCAGACTGATGTTTCACAGTTCAAATTTTTTTTTTTAAATGTACACTTACACTACTATTAAACAAGATATGAGTGGTGGCACTGGGCAAGTAAGCACAGTATACGCTGTGAGCCTGACACAAGAAAGCAGACTGATATTTCACAGTCCAAAAAGTTTTTTTTGTTTTTAAATGTACACTTACACTACTATTAAACAAGATATGAGTGGTGGCACTGGGCAAGTGGGCACAGTATACGCTGTGAGCCTGACACAAAAAAGCAGACTGATGTTTCACAGTCCAAAATTTTTTTTTTTTAAATGTACACTTACACTACTATTAAACAAGATATGAGTGGTGGCACTGGGCAAGTGGGCACAGTATATGCTGTGAGCCTGACACAAAAAAGCAGACTGATGTTTCACACTCCAAAATTATTTTTTTTTTAAATGTACACTTACACTACTATTAAACAAGATATGAGTGGTGGCACTGGGCAAGTAAGCACAGTATACGCTGTGAGCCTGACACAAAAAAGCAGACTGATGTTTCACAGTCCAAAAAATTTTTTTTTTTTTTAAATGTACACTTACACTACTATTAAACAAGAAATGAGTGGTGGCACTGGGCAAGTGGGCACAGTATAAGCTGTGAGCCTGACACAAAAAAGCAGACTGATATTTCACAGTCCAAAAAGTTTTTTTTGTTTTTAAATGTACACTTACACTACTATTAAACAAGATATGAGTGGTGGCACTGGGCAAGTGGGCACAGTATAAGCTGTGAGCCTGACACAAAAAAGCAGACTGATGTTTCACAGTCCAAAAATGTTTTTTTTTTTTAAATTTACACTTACACTACTATTAAACAAGATATGAGTGGTGGCACTGGGCAAGTGGGCACAGTACGTTGTGAGCCTGACACAAAAAAGCAGACTGATGTTTCACAGTTCAAAATGTTTTTTTTTTATTTAAATGTACACTTACACTTCTATTAAACAAGATATGAGTGGTGCCACTGGGCAAGTGGGTACAGTATACGCTGTGAGCCTGACACAAAAAAGCAGACTGATGTTTCAAAGTCCAAAAAGTTTTTTTTGTTTTTAAATGTACACTTACACTACTATTAAACAAGATATGAGTGGTGGCACTGGGCAAGTGGGCACAGTATACGCTGTGAGCCTGACACAAAAAAGCAGACTGATGTTTCACAGTCCAAAAATGTGTTTTTTTTTTTAAATTTACACTTACACTACTATTAAACAAGATATGAGTGGTGGCACTGGGCAAGTGGGCACAGTACGCTGTGAGCCTGACACAAAAAAACAGACTGATATTTCACAGTCCAAAATCTTTTTTATTTTAAATTTACACTACTGTTACACCAGATATGAGTGGTGGCACTGGGCAAGTGGGCACAGTATATGCTGTGAGCCTGGCACACACGCTGGCAGGCAGGCAACTGCAATTAGATTACACTAGCAGACTGATGTTTCACAGTCAAAAAAGTTTTTTTTAATTTACACTACTGTTACACCAGATATGAGTGGTGGCACTGGGCAAGTGGGCCTGGCACACACGCTGGCAGGCAGGCAACTGCAATTAGATTACACAAGCAGACTGATGTTTCACAGTCAAAATTTTTTTTTTTAATTTACACTACTGTTACACCAGATATGAATGGTGGCACTGGGCAAGTGGGCCTGGCACACACGCTGGCAGGCAGGCAACTGCAATTAGATGACACTAGCAGACTGATGTTTCACAGTCAAAAAGGTTTTTTTTTTTTTAAATTTACACTACTGTTACACCAGATATGAGTGGTGGCACTGGGCAAGTGGCTTGGCAGGCAGGCAACTGCAATTAGATTACACAGGAAAAAAAAACAGACTGATGTTCTAGCCCTAAAAAGGGCTTTTTGGGGTACTGTCCTTACAGCAGAGATCAGATGAGTCCTTCAGGACTGTAGTGGACACTAAATGCACTAGCCTAGCTATCAATTTCCCTATTAAATCAACAGCAGCTACACTGTCCCTCCTCTCACTAACAATGCAGCTTCCGAATGAATCTAAAATGGCTGCTGTCCAGGAGCTGGGAGGGTCTGGGAGGGAGGGTCTGCTGCTGATTGGCTGGAATGTGTCTGCAGACTGTGAGATACAGGGTCAAAGTTTACTCAATGATGACGAATAGGGGGCGGATCGAACATCGCATATGTTCGCCCGCCTTTGCGAACGCGAACAAGCTATGTTTGCCGGGAACTATTCGCCGGCGAACAATTCACAACATCACTAATCGCAAACACTATAATAAAAATTTTAACCCCTAATCTGCCGCTCCGGACACCGCCGCCACCTACATTATATTTATGAACCCCTAATCTGCTGCCCCCAACATCGCAGACACCTAAATTATATTTATTAACCCCTTATCTGCCGCCCCCAACGTTGCCGCCACTATAATAAACATATTAACCCCTAAACCGCCACACTCCCGCCTCACAAACACTAGTTAAATATTATTAACCCCTAATCTGCCGGGCCCTAACATCGCCGCCACCTACCTAGATTTATTAACCCCTAATCTGCCAGCCCCAACGTTGCCACCACTTTATTAAAGATATTAACCCCTAAACCTAAGTCAAGCCCTAAACCTAACACCCACTAACTTAAATATAATTTAAATAAATCTAAATAAATATTCCTATCAAAAACTAAATTATTCCTATTTAAAAATAAATACTTACCTATAAAATAAACCCTAAGCTAGCTACAATATAACTTATAGTTACATTGAATCAATTTTAGGCTTTATTTTTATTTTACAGGCAAGTTTGTATTTATTTTAAATAGGTAGAATAGTTATTAAATAGTTATTAACTATTTAATAACTACCTAGCTAAAATAAATATAAATTTGCCTGTAAAATAAAACCTGACCTAAGTTACACTAACACCTAACAATACACTATAATTAAATAAATTAACTAAATTAAATACAATTACCTAAATTAAACTAAATTAGCTAAAGTACAAAAAAACCCCACTAAATTACAGAAAATAATAAACAAATTACAGATACTTAAACTAACTACACCTAATCTAATAGCCCTATTAAAATAAAAAAAAGCCCCCCCCCCCCCCAAAAAAAAAACCTAGCCTAAACTAAACTACCAATAGCCCTTAAAAGGGCCTTTTGCCGGGCATTGCCCCAAAGTAATCAGCTCTTTTACCTGTAAAAAAATACAAACAACCCCCCAACAGTAAAACCCACCATACACACAACCAACCCCCCAAATAAAATACTATCTAAAAAAACCTAAGCTCCCCATTGCCCTGAAAGGGGCATTTGGATGGGCATTGCCCTTAAAAGGGCAATTGCCCTTAAAAGTTGCCGCCCAAACCCTAACCTAAAAATAAAACCCACCCAATACACCCTTTAAAAAACCTAACACTAACCCCCTGAAGTTCGACTTAACGGGAGACGTCTTCATCCAAGCCGGGCCGAAGTCCTCAACGAAGCCGGGAGAAGTCTTAATCCAAGCCGGGCAAAGTGGTCCTCCAGACGGGCAGAAGTCTTCATCCAGACGGCATCTTCTATCTTCATCAATCCGGCCCGGAGCAGGTCCATCTTCAAGACATCCGACGCGGAGCATCCTCTTCATCTGGAGTCTTCTTACTGAATGAAGGTACCTTTAAGTGACGTCATCCAAGATGGTGTCCCTTAGATTCAGATTGGCTGATAGAATTCTATCAGCCAATCGGGAATTAAGGTAGAAAAAATCCTATTGGCTGATGCAATCAGAAAATAGGATAGAAGTTCAATCCTATTGGCTGATCCAATCAGCCAATAGGATTGAGCTCACATTCTATTGGCTGATTGGAACAGCCAATAGAATGCAAGCTCAATCCTATTGGCTGATTGCATCAGCCAATAGGATTTTTTCTACCTTAAATCCGATTGGCTGATAGAATTCTATCAGCCAATCGGAATCTAAGGGATGCCAACTTGGATGACGTCACTTAAAGGTACCTTCATTCAGTAAGAAGACTCCGAAAGAAGAGGATGCTCCGCGTCGGATGTCTTGAAGATGGACCCGCTCTGCGCCGTACGGATGAAGATAGAAGATGCCATCTGGATGAAGACTTCTGCCTGTCTAGAGGACCACTTCGGCCCGACTTGGATGAAGACGTCTCCCATTAAGTCGATCTTCAGGGGGTTAGTGTTAGGTTTTTTTAAGGGTGTATTGGGTGTGTTTTATTTTTAGGTTAGGGTTTAGGCGGCAAAAGAGCTAACTGCTATTTTAAGGGCAATGCCCATCCAAATGCCCTTTTCAGGGCAATGGGGAGCTTAGTTTTTTTTAGATAGAATTTTATTTGGGGGGTTGGTTGTGTGGGTGGTGGGTTTTACTGTTGGGTGGATTGTTTTTATTTTTTTTTACAGGTAAAAGAGCTGATTACTTTGGGGCAATGCCCCGCAAAAGGCCCTTTTAAGGGCTATTGGTAGTTTAGGCTAGGGTTTTTTTTATTTTGGGGTGCTTTTTTATTTTAATAGGGCTATTAGATTAGGCGTAATTAGTTTAAATATCTGTAATTTGTTTATTATTTTCTGTAATTTAGTTTTTTTTTTTTTTAAATTTAAATTAAATTTAATTTATGTAATTGTATTTAATTTAGGTAATTTATTTAATTATAGTTTAGTTTTAGGTGTTAGTGTAACTTAGATTAGGTTTTATTTTACAGGTACTTTTCTATTTATTTTAGCTAGGTAGTTATTAAATAGTTAATAACTATTTAATAACTATTCTACCTAGTTAAAATAAAAACAAACTTGACTGTAAAATAAAAATAAAACCTAAGATAGATACAATGTAACTATTGTAGCTAGCTTACGGCTAGATTTAGAGTTTTGTCGGTAAGGACCCGCGTAGCTAACGCCGGCTTTTTTCTGGCCGCACCATAAAAATAACTCTGGTATTGAGAGTCCACATAAAGGCTGCGTTAGGCTCCAAAAAAGGAGCGTAGAGCATTTTTAACGCAGCTTCAACTCTCGATACCAGAGTTGCTTACGCAAGCGGCCAGCCTCAAAAACGTGCTCGTGCACGATTCTACCATAGAAAACAATGGGGCTGTTTGAGCTGAAAAAAAACCTAACACCTGCAAAAAAGCCGCGTTCAGCTCCTAACGCAGCCCCATTGTTTGCTATGCGGAAACACTTCCTACGTCTGCACCTAACACTCTAACATGTACCCCGAGTCTAAACACCCCTAACCTTACACTTATTAACCCCTAATCTGCCGCCCCCGCTATCGCTGACCCCTGCATATTATTATTAACCCCTAATCTGCCGCTCCGTAAACCGCCGCTACTTACATTATCCCTATGTACCCCTAATCTGCTGCCCTAACATCGCCGACCCCTATATTATATTTATTAACCCCTAATCTGCCCCCCACAACGTCGCCTCCACCTGCCTACACTTGTTAACCCCTAATTCTATCAGCCAATCGGAATTAAGGTAGGAAAAATCTGATTGGCTGATGGAATCAGCCAATCAGATTGAGCTCGCATTCTATTGGCTTTTCCGATCAGCCAATAGAATGCGAGCTCAATCTGATTGGCTGATTGGATCAGCCAATCGGATTGAACTTGAATCTGATTGGCTGATTCCATCAGCCAATCAGAATTTTCCTACCTTAATTCCGATTGGCTGATAGAATCCTATCAGCCAATCGGAATTGAGGGGACGCCATCTTGGATGACGTCCCTTAAAGGAGCCGTCATTCGTCGTAGTCCGTCGGTGAAGAAGGTGGTTCCGCGTCGGCGGAAGGAAGATTCAAGACCCGGCTTGGAAGATGACTTCGCCCGGATAGAAGACCTCTTCAGCGCCTCTTTGAAGATGACATCGGCCGGATTGAAGACTTTTCTTCAGCGCCGCCTGGATGATGACTTCATCGGATGGAAGATTTCTTCAGCGCCGCTTGGAGGATTAACTTCTTCCGCTCCGGATGTCCTCTTCAGTTCCATCGGTGGCTCGGCTGAGTGAAGACAAGGTAGGATGATCTTCAGGGGATTAGTGTTAGGTTTTTGTAAGGGGGGTTTGGGTTAGATTAGGGGTATGTGGGTGGTGGGTTTTAATGTTGGGGGGGGTTGTATTTTTCTTTTACAGGCAAAAGAGCTGTTTTCTTTGGGGCATGCCCCCACAAATGGCCCTTTTAAGGGCTGGTAAGGTAAAAGAGCTTTGAAATGTATTTAATTTAGAATAGGGTAGGGCATTTTTTTATTTTGGGGGGGTTTGTTATTTTATTAGGGGGCTTAGATTAGGTGTAAGTAGCTTAAAATTGTTGTAATATTTTTAACATGTTTGTAACTTATTTTTTTATTTTTTGTAACTTAGCTTTTTTTATTTTTTGTACTTTAGTTAGTTTATGTAATTGTATTTAATTGTAGTTATTTGTAGGTAGTTTATTTAATTAATTTAATGATAGTGTAGTATTAGGTTTAATTGTAAATTAAGTTAGGATTTATTTTACAGGTAATTTTGTATTTCTTTTAGCTAGGTAGTTATTAAATAGTTAATAACTATTTAATAACTATTCTAACTAGCTAAAATAAATACAAAGTTACCTGTAAAATAAATATAAATCCTAAGATAGCTATAATATAATTATTAATTATATTGTAGCTATCTAAGGGTTTATTTTACAGGTAAGTATTTATTTTTAAATAGGAATAATTTATTAAAGTATAGTGTAGTGTTAGGTGTAATTGTAACTTAGGTTAGGATTTATTTAACAGGTACATTTCTCTTTATTTTAGCTATGTAAGCTATTAAATAGTTAATAACTATTTAATAGCTATTGTACCTGGTTAAAATAAATTGAAAGTTGCCTGTAAAATACAAATAAATCCTAAGATTAATATAATTATTATTTATATTGTAGCTATATTAGGGTTTATTTTAAAGATAAATATTTAGTTTTAAATAGGATTCATTTAGTTAATAAGAGTTAATTTATTTAGATTTATTTAATTAATATTTAAGTTAGGGGGGGCGTTAGGTTTAGGGGTTAATAATTTTATTACAGTGGCGGCGGTGTAGTGGGGGGCAGATTAGGGGTTAATAAATTTATTATAGGTGGCGACGGTGTAGGGGGGCAGATTAGGGGTTATTAAATTTATTATAGGTGGCGACGGTGTAGGGGGGGCAGATTAGGGGTTATTAAATTTATTATAGGTGGCGACGGTGTAGGGGGGGCAGATTAGGGGTTAATAAATTTATTATCAGTGGCGGCGGTGTAGTGGGGGGCAGATTAGGGGTTAATAAATTTATTATAGGTGGCGACGGTGTAGGGGGGGCAGATTAGGGGTTATTAAATTTATTATAGGTGGCGACGGTGTAGGGGGGGCAGGATAGGGGTTAATAGGTTTAATATAGGTTGCGGCGGGTTCAGGAAGCGGCGGTTTAGGGGTTAAACTATTTATTTAGTTGCGGAGAGGTGCGGGATCAGCAGGATAGGGGTTAATAATTTTATAATACAGGGCGACGGTGTAGGGGGGGCAGGATAGGGGTTACTAGGTATACTGTAGGTGGCAGCGGTGTCCGGGAGCGGCGGTTTAGGGGTTAATACATTTATAAGAGTTGCGGCGGGGTCTAGGAGCGGCGGTTTAGGGGTTAATACATTTATAAGAGTTGCGAGAGGGTCTAGGAGCGGCGGTTTAGGGGTTAATAACTTGATTTAGTTGCGGGGTCTCCGGTATAGGGATAGAACAGTGTAGTTTAGTGTGAGTGCTTAGTGACAGGCTAGCAATAAAGCTGGGAAAAAGCCGAAGGGCAGCGAGATCGGATGAGTGATAACTGTCACAGTCCGCTGCTCATCGCCCCGCGGCTTTTTGACAGCTTTATTTGATAACTTAGGCGTACTTTTTCAGGTCCGCTGCGGCGATGTGAGGCGAGCTTAGGCGGGCGTATTGGGCCGGCGAAGCCAGAAAAGTAGACGGCTTGATAACTACCCCCCAAAAGCTCTTTTACCTTACCAGCCCTGAACAGGGCCCTTTGCGGGGCATGCCCCAAGAAGTTCAGCTCTTTTGCCTGTAAAAAAAACATACAATACCCCCCCCACCAACATTACAACCCACCACCCACATACCCCTAATCTAACCCAAACCCCCCTTAAATAAACCTAACACTAAGCCCCTGAAGATCTTCCTACCTTATCTTCACCATACCAGGTTCACCGATCCGTCCTGAAGAGCTCCTCCGATGTCCTGATCCAAGCCCAAGCGAGGGGCTGAAGATGTCCATGATCCGGTAGAAGTCTTCATCCAAGCGGGGCAGAAGAGGTCTTCCATCCGATTGAAGTCTTCATCCAAGCGGGGCAGAAGAGGTCTTCCATCCGATTGAAGTCTTCATCCAGGCGGCATCTTCTATCGACATCCATCTGGAGCGGAGCGGCAGCATCCTGAAGACCTCCGACGCGGAACATCCATCCTGGCCGACGACTGAACGACGAATGACGGTTCCTTTAAATGACGTCATCCAAGATGGCGTCCCTCGAATTCCGATTGGCTGATAGGATTCTATCAGCCAATCGGAATTAAGATAGGAATATTCTGATTGGCTGATGGAATCAGCCAATCAGAATCAAGTTCAATCCGATTGGATGATCCAATCAGCCAATAAGATTGAGCTCGCATTCTATTGGCTGTTCCGATCAGCCAATAGAATGCGAGCTCAATCTGATTGGCTGATTGGATCAGCCAATCGGATTGAACTTGATTCTGATTGGCTGATTCCATCAGCCAATCAGAATATTCCTACCTTAATTCCGATTGGCTGATAGAATCCTATCAGCCAATCGGAATTCGAGGGACGCCATCTTGGATGATGTCATTTAAAGGAACCGTCATTCGTCGTTCAGTCGTCGGCCAGGATGGATGTTCCGTGTCGGAGGTCTTCAGGATGCTGCCGCTCCAGATGGATGTCGATAGAAGATGCCGCCTGGATGAAGACTTCAATCGGATGGAAGACCTCTTCTGCCCCGCTTGGATGAAGACTTCAATCGGATGGAAGACCTCTTCTGCCCCGCTTGGATGAAGACTTCTACCGGATTATGGACATCTTCAGGCCCCCGCTTGGGCTTGGATCAGGACATCGGAGGAGCTCTTCAGGACGGATCGGTGAACCTGGTATGGTGAAGATAAGGTATGAAGATCTTCAGGGGCTTAGTGTTAGGTTTATTTAAGGGGGGTTTGGGTTAGATTAGGGGTATGTGGGTGGTGGGTTGTAATGTTGGGGGGGGGGTATTGTATGTTTTTTTTACAGGCAAAAGAGCTGAACTTCTTGGGGCATGCCCCGCAAAGGGCCCTGTTCAGGGCTGGTAAGGTAAAAGAGCTTTTAACTTTAGTAATTTAGAATAGGGTAGGGCATTTTTTATTTTGGGGGGCTTTGTTGTTTTATTAGGGGGCTTAGAGTAGGTGTAATTAGTTTAAAATTGTTGTAATATTTTTCTTATATTTGTAGATATTTTTTTATTTTTTGTAACTTAGTTCTTTTTTATTTTTTGTACTTTAGTTAGTTTATTTCATTGTAGTTATTTGTAGATATTGTATTTAATTAATTTATTGATAGTGTAGTGTTAGGTTTAATTGTAGGTAATTGTAGGTATTTTATTTAATTAATTTAATGATAGTATAGTGTTAGGTTTAATTGTAACTTAGGTTAGGATTTATTTTACAGGTAATGTTGTAATTATTTTAACTAGGTAACTATTAAATAGTTCTTAACTATTTAATAGCTATTGTACATGGTTAAAATAATTACAAAGTTGCCTGTAAAATAAATATTAATCCTAAAATAGCTACAATGTAATTATAATTTATATTGTAGCTATATTAGGATTTATTTTACAGGTAAGTATTTAGCTTTAAATAGGAATAATTTATTTAATAAGTTAATTAATTTCGTTAGATTAAAATTATATTTAATTTAGGGGGGTGTTAGTGTTAGGGTTAGACTTAGCTTTAGGGGTTAATACATTTATTAGAATAGCGGTGAGCTCCGGTCGGCAGATTAGGGGTTAATAATTGAAGTTAGGTGTCGGCGATGTTAGGGAGGCCAGATTAGGGGTTAATACTATTTATTATAGGGTTAGTGAGGCGGATTAGGGGTTAATAACTTTATTATAGTAGAGGTGCGGTCCGCTCGGCAGATTAGGGGTTAATAAGTGTAGGCAGGTGGAGGCGACGTTGAGGGGGGCAGATTAGGGGTTAATAAATATAATATAGGGGTCGGGGGAGTTAGGGGCAGCAGATTAGGGGTACATAAGGATAACGTAGTTGGCGGTCGGCAGATTAGGGGTTAAAAAAATGTAATCGAGTTGCGGCGATGTGGGGGGACCTCGGTTTAGGGGTACATAGGTAGTTTATGGGTGTTAGTGTACTTTAGAGTACAGTAGTTAAGAGCTTTATAAACCGGCGTTAGCCCAGAAAGCTCTTAACTACTGACTTTTTTCCTGCGGCTGGAGTTTTGTCGTTAGATTTCTAATGCTCACTTCAGACACGACTCTAAATACCGGAGTTAGAAAAATCCCATTGAAAAGATAGGATACGCAATTGACGTAAGGGGATCTGCGGTATGGAAAAGTCGCGGCTGAAAAGTGAGCGTTAGACCCTTTTTTGAGTGACTCCAAATACCAGAGTTAGACTAAAACCAGCGTTAGTAGCCTCTAACGCTGGTTTTCACGGCTAACGCCAAACTCCAAATCTAGGCCTATGGGTTTATTTTATAGGTAAGTATTTAGTTTTAAATAGGAATAATTTAGTTAATGATAGGAATATTTATTTAGATTTTTTTAGGGTTAGACTTAGGTTTAGGGGTAAATAACTTTAATATAGTGGCGGCAACATTGGGGCCGGCAGATTAGGGGTTAATAAACGTAGGTAGGTGGTGGCGATGTTAGGGACGGCAGATTAGGGGTTAATAATATTTAACTCATGTTTGCGAGGCGGGAGTGCAGCGGTTTAGGTGTTAATATGTTTATTATAGTGGCAGCGACGTTGGGGGCGGCAGATTAGGGGTTAAAAAGTGTAGGTAGGTTGCGGCAACACTGGGGGTGGCAGATTAGGGGTTAATAAATAAAATGTAGGCGTCGTCGATGTTGGGGGCAGCAGATTAGGGGTTCATAACTATAATGTAGGTAGTGGCGGTGTCCGGAGCATGAGATTAGGGGTTAATAATATAATGTAGGTGTCGGCGATGTCGGGGGTGGCTGATTAGAGGTTAATAAGTGTAAGATTAGGGTTGTTTAGACTCGGGGTTCATGTTAGGGTGTTAGGTGTAGACATAAATTTTATTTCCCCATAGGAATCAATGGGGCTGCGTTACTGATTTTTACGCTGCTTTTTTGCAGGTTTTAGACTTTTTATCAGCCGGCTCTCCCTGTTGATACCTATGTGGAAATCGTGCACGAGCAAGTAGGACCAGCTCACCGCTGACTTAAGCAGCGCTGGTATTGGAGTGCGGTAATGAGCAAAGTTTTGCTCAACGCTCACTTCTTGCCTGTTAATGACGGGTTTCTGAAAACTTGTAATACCAGCGCTGTAGGTAAGTGAGCAGTAAAGGAAAACTGCTCGTTCGCACCGCACAGCTCAAAACGAAAAACTCTTAATCTAGCCGTCTGTATCTTATGTTATCCCAGGTAAATATGTTGTATCAAAAACATTCAAATAAAGGTTACAAATATCCTCAAATGATTTGAGTTGACAAATGATAAAATACATGAAAATATGAGAGTTTTTAAAGGGACATGGAACCCAAAAATGTTTTTCCCGATTCAGAATGAGACGGTAATAAAACATTCCAATTTCTATTATCAAATGTACTTGGTTCTCTCAGTATATCCTTTTAAAAAAAGCAGGTAGGTAGGCTAAGGAGCATACAAGTTCTTGGAGCACTATATGGCAGCAGTTCTTATACATTTTGGCCACTAGGTATGGTATTTGTTGTCAGCAAATGAAATATGTTTCTAAAATTACCTATAAATTAAAAGGCCTGCAGCTATACTAGGGTGAAGTTTCTCTCACCCCCCCCCCAACAAACTTAAAGGGTTGTTTAAAAACATAGATAATCCCTTTATTATCCATTCCCCATTTGCATAAACAACATGGTTATATTAATACACCTTTTACCTCTGTAATTACCTTGTATCTAAGTCTCTGTAGACTGCCCCCTTATCTCAGTTCTTTTGACATACTTGCATTTGAGCTATTTAGTGCTGAATCCTAGGTAACTCCACGGGTGTGAGCACAATGTTATCTATAATATGCTCATGAACTAGTGCTGTCTAGCTGTGAAAAACTGTCAAATGCTTTCAGGTAAGAGGTGGCCTTCAAGGATTTAGAAATTAGCATATGAGCTTATATAGGTTTAGCTTTCAACTAAGAATATTAAGAGTACAAAGAAAATTTGATGATAAAAGTTAATTGGAAAGTTATTTAAAATGACATGCACTATCTGAATCATGAAAGTTAAATTGTGACTAGACTGTCCCTTTAAGGAGTTCATCTATGTTTCCAGCCATAAGCCTGTACTCAGACCTCCATATTGCCTCTGTATATACTTCTCTAGTTTTATTCCTCCTCCCACCTGGCATAAAAAACAGTGGTGGTTGCAGTTTATTTTCCTATTCTCTAATGCTAGCCCTGTGTCCAACATCCCATATAAATCCTAAAGTCAATTAATGATTGGAAAGTCTTACAAAATCACTGTGACCAATAAACCCATCAAATAACTGAAGTAGCCAAGAATAGAAGGAGACACTCTATACTAACAGTAGGGACACTAAAGACTTAAAATAAAGTCCAGCTTAATAATTAGTGAACTAGGAAAACAGGGCAATAGAACATTTTTGGTTGCTATTAGCTGTCACTAAGAAACCACTAATGAAAAACAAGTATAGAGGAAATTGAAACAGGTGCAGGAGGATAAATAATTTATAGATTCAGAAATGGCACTGCACTCCGGGAAACTGTACTAAAAACAATCCTTTATTATGTTGTTAAAAGTCCAACACACATGGAAGTGCTCTGTTACATCTTACGCGTTCCACGCTAAGTGTATCTCAAAGTGATTGTAAACTTTAATGAATTAAAGCCCAGGATCAAAAAATAAAAACCGGGGAACTTTAATTCATTAAAGTTTATTTTTTAAAATACTTACCTTTGCATTATGGTAAACATAACGCTGATCCTCCGCCCGCATCTCCTGCTTTCTTTAGCATATGGATGACAAATACGGCTTCCTCCAATCATTGCGTGCCCCCTTTGGCGTTCAGCTTAGCAACAGTTTATTAAGATATTATGGCATTAAAATGTTCATTTAAAGGACCATTAAAGTATTAAAATGACATGGTGCAATCTGTTAGAGAATGCAATTTTAACACTAACTATGCTGTAATGCTATGTGTTTATCCCCTGCAAAGTTAAACAGTTTAACACACACTGAAATAGATATGAAACCTAAACTTGTTCTTTTGCACTTCAGACACAATATACAATTTTTAAAAAATTCCAATTTGCTTCTACTATCAAATTTGCTTTGATCTCATTGTGTTCTTTGTTGAAGACATACTTAGGTAGGTGGACTCGAAATGATGCACTTATGTAGCACTTCTAACACCCCTCAAATGAAAGACATCATACTAAATGAAAAAAAACAAAAAATTTAGGTTCATGCATTAATACATAACTTTTATTTTCTTTAGAATTTCATAAAACCATTGTGTGAGTGTAAATTTAAATTGACAAAGAGACTTGAATTGGCATTAAATGTAATGCTATTGGGCACTGGTAGCTGAAGACGTGTTTGAAGACTGGACACAGGATAGTGTTTTAAAATTGAGAGGTTGGTCACTAAGTATCTACAGTAACTTCTTATTTTAATATCTGCTGACAATATTAGAGGTTCGGGACTAAGTATAAATTGAATGGATTGTAGAGTTTCCACACTAATGAACTAATAAGTTACTACTAATACTTGAGAACAGGTTACTCCAAAGAGGAGATAGCAGGAGATCTATCCTTAAGGCCAAAAAGAGAGCCTTAAAAAACAAAGAGATCAGAATTGTTACAAGTTAAAAACAAAAACCGTGATAATAAAACTCGACTTGTTTTAACTTATAGCCAACATACACAACAAATTGTCAATATAATCCAACAAAATTGGCGTATACTTCAAGCAGACCCATACCTTAAAAATCTAATTGGAGACCGAGTACAAATAAGCTACAGAAGAAGTAGAAATTTAAAAGAGATCCTCAGCCCAAGTCATTATGTAAACAAAATTCCAAAAAGTAGACCGATGGAACAAGGATCATTCTCCTGTGGAAGCTGCTCGTCATGCAGCAACATGATCAAGAAAAAAATCAATCACGGACAGATTTGGAAAACATCATAAAATCAAAAGTTACATCAGTTGCAATACTACTGGTGTAATATATGTTCTCCAATGCAAGTGCCCTCTTATCTATATTGGCATGACTACAAGAAAGTTACACACTAGAGTCATGGAACATCCCCGAAATATCCGAAATGCCCTAAAAGATCTGTCTAAAGATAAGAAAATCACATCTGTAGCTTCACATTTTTTTAGACATCACCAATCTAAGCCTTCGGAATTAAAATGCTATGGAATTCAAAAAATATCCCTTGGTTTGAGAGGCGGGGACCATGAAAAAGCTTTATTAAAAGCCAAGACAAGATGGATATATCTAATGGATAGTGTATATCCAAAAGGTTTCAATGAACAGAACAATTATTCTGTTTTTATGAAATGGCACTACATTTAGCCAGCAGTCTAATGTGGACCTCACTAGGAAGAGTCAGCATATTTACTAATTGTGTATGACAATAGAACTCATGATTAAACTTCAATTCAATAATAACTGACAGTATTCTAATTTCAGTTCATCAAATTAATAGCATAATTACAGACCAGTTGTGGGAAAAGCGGTACAGACTTTCCCACATCACTAACACTATCTCCTCCACTTAACTTGGGGGGTTTTCTATTACCCTCCTCACAATGCAGTCTCACTTTACTATGATGCCTTTTTCTTTATCTGCATCCTGTTTTAATTTTTGTTTCACCTTGTGAATCCCACCTTTTATCACGTTTATGTCACCCCATGCACCAATATCCCTTTAGTGTTTATAAAATTATTTTAATATTTGGTTACACTGTATTTATCCTCTAATCCAATGATATATTGGATTATCATAATTATCACTATTTTTACCATGTTTGTTTGATTAGCCCAATCACGTAGTATTTATCACACTTCAATTAAAGGGACACTGAACCCAAATTTTTTCTTTTGTGATTCAGATAGAGCATGCAATTTTAAGCAACTTTCTAATTTACACCTATTATCACATTTTCTTCATTCTCTTGGTATTTTTATTTGAAAAGCAAGAATGTAAGTTTAGATGCCGGACCATTTTTGGTGAACAACCTGGGTTGTCCTTGCTGATTGGACAGCACCAATAAACAAATTATGTCCATGGTTCTGAACCACAAATTTGCTGGCTCCTTAGCTTAGATCCCTTCTTTTTCAAATAAAGATAGCAAGAGAACGAAGAAAAATTGACAATTGGAGTAAATTAGAAAGTTGCTTAAAATTGCATGCTCTATCTGAATCACAAAAGAAAAAAATTGGGTTAAGTGTCCCTTTAAGTAAGATTTTTAAGTCAAAAATGTATAAGTTGAATTCAATAGCACAGTTAACACTATCATAACAACTTTTAAGATTAATTTTCTTTTTTCTTTTGTCTGAATGAGTATCTCACATTGCATCTAGATCACACCCATCACTAAGTCCCACTTTGATTAGATATTTAGGGAATTGCAAATAAAGTATATTTTAGAATGGTGATCACAAAACGTCAGTACCCATCTTTGAATTATCAGTACAATTCAACCATATCTTCTGCTCTTCTGTACATTTTATTCGTCACCTTCATCCCCCAATCTAATAATGGTGCCCCCTTTTGTATACACTTTAGATACAATATTCATTCCCCATTATTTATAACATCCATATGAGTTTTCTCTATGTACAAGTCTAATATAATTATATGGAACCATTGTACAATTAGATAAATTGTTAAATATGAATTAATGATCCCGTTTGGATAAAACCAATGCTTCTATCGCTATATATTCTTAAAGGGACACTGAACCCAAATGTTTTCTTTTGTAATTCAGAAAGAGCATGCGATTTTAAGCAACTTTCTAATTTGCTCCTATTATCAATTTTTCTTCATTCTCTTTCTATCTTTATTTGAAAAAGAAGGCATCTAAACTTACATTTGTGCATTTCAAATAAAGATACCAAGAGAATGAAGAAAATTTGATAATAGGAGTAAATTAGAAAGTTGCTTAAAAATTCATGCTCTATCTGAATCACAAAAGAAAAAGTTTGGGTACAGTGTCCCTTTACTCAATTATGATTTCTTTTATATGATAAGATCCCGTTTATAAAACACCCTTCACTTGTAGCACCATGTAATAAACTAAGGCATGACAGACTCAGCCGATCTTATGCACATAAAATGTTCAGTGTTCACCCAATATTAACACACAAGTCTGAAATTATAATCTACATTTACAATAAATGAGGTTCAATCCAACTTTTCAATACCCTGATTCGTATGCTATAACTAGCTACACAATTGTAGTCAAAGTGCACAATGGAATCTTTATAAATATTCAATAACACAAAGGATAATGCAATACTATTATAGACTGTTATAATGTATGTTGCCCATTAAAGTCAATCCAAATCCCAGCCCCGCCTTACCCTGTGAGGTCATTTGTCCATGTGATATATTAGAACTCCGAAGGCCACTGATTGGCAGAGAAAACAAAAGAGGTGGAGTCATCCCTACAAATACCCACAGACACCGGCGCGCGTCACCTTTTGAAAAAGCCGAGACGTAATCGGCGAAACATGTTAAGGGAGGGTATTGTCTAATACCCAGTTTGTTTTTTAACTAGCATAGAGACTCGATAAGCAAATTTATTAAGAAACGCAATAGGCGCTGATAACAAATTAGATCAATAGAGTATACAATATTCACATCCAGAAATGCAATCTTATAACCGTATAGCTAATTAAGTGAGACGCAAGACTTGGTACATTTCTCCTAATATTACAACTACCATATTTAGAAGCCCCAAGATACCGTATATAGTTGATATAACTCTAACACCAGCAGTAAAACCTACGGAGCTAAATCATTTGTAGATAAATACTAGGAGAGAGCTATAGCAATAGCAGGACACAATATAATTGCAGTGATACTATATAGCTATTTGAACACAACAGCGTGTTCAACTGTGAATGGTAACTTAGCATTACACCACTATTTGAAGACTGGCTCACTATTACTAAGATTGGGGCACTTGTAATATTACTTTAGCACATTCATGTTGTGGTGTATATAGCTTTATAGAACAACAACCAAAACTTTATATAACAGCCCCCAATACTTAGCGCTCTTTCCTGTGGCTTGTATGATCACTTGATCAGGACTATATATATATATTTTTTTTTTTAAAAAGCTTTATTTTTTCCAGCACAACTTACAGTGACAATCAGAAAAGAAAATTACAGGTCTATTCAGCAATATACAATATATCAACAGGCATTATCACTGCAGCAACACTGGGTTTTATATTTTTAAACCAATTCTCCGTAACCTCCAAGTCTCCTCACACTCTCCCTATTCCTCTCTCTCCTTCAGCTGCTATCGTAAGGCTATGTATTAAATACATTAGTAAGAAATTATTGATCTTGTTATCATCTATTCTCCAAAATTCCTTCTTCAGCCCCTTACCGGATTCCTCCATTGGTTTCGCTGATAACTGTCTGACTCTTTCCTAATACCGCTTGATCGGCATGTATGCTTTAAGCCATGAGAGAGTTTAAACTCCTTTCCTTTAATCTAATAGCCTTCTCCACCTCCCTTCCAGTACTTATCTCCTTCAAAGATTTCACATCTCCGTCTCTCCCTCAGGCACCACCTCCGGGGTTCCCCCCTCTCCCCTCCCCAAGACCTATCCAAGTGCCTTTAGTTTGTCTGGGCTTTAGGTGAAAAAATTTAATTTTCCCCTCAGTTGTGCATTTAATATGTAGTCCTTGAAAGGATAAACAATCTGCTTTTGGTGTGGGATGTCCAGTGTGTCAATCAGGGGTTCCCATTTGGTCATGAACTTTCTTGTTCTCCGTGTTATGTCTCCCTGGGTGTCTATTTGCTCATATGTCATCTGCTTCCTCAGCACGTCCTTAAGTTGCACTAGGTGTGGGGGGACCTGTGTCAGCCACTGTTTAAGAATAAGTCTCCTGGCGTGTAGTATTACATTATGTTTGAACTCTGTATGTTTCTTAATCCTTGCCTGTGAGTGTAAAAATATCACCATTTCAGATATTAAATTGACTTTCTCCCCTGTGCTCTTCTCTAACTATCTCTGAGTCATACCCCAAAACTTTGCTAATTTTGGGCATTGCCAAGTCATGTGTATTATATTTGGGTTGGAATTTGAGCATTTCGGGCATAGGCCCGATGTGTCCTGCTTCCACTTATGGAACAGTTTTGGTGTGATATATGCATTGTGAACCAATTTAGTATGAGATTATCTTATTTCATTTGACAGTGAAGCCTCTCTCACCTTTGTAAAACTTCGCTCAATGCATGTGTCTGAAATGTCCTGCCCTTTTAGTGTATTCCAAGCATTCTTAAGGTGTGATATGTTAGCTTTGTTAGATTTCTTCTGGAGGATTTTATAGGTATGGGAGATGGATGTCAATCCTCCCTTTGTTAATGTCAGGAGTCGGTAGATGTCACAATTAGCGTCTGGCATTCTCCCTGATCTCAGCAGGGTCTGCACATAATGCCTCATCTGAAGGTAAGCAAAGTGGTGGCTATTGGGCAAACCATAATCTCTTTGCAGGTCTATAAATGGTCGAATTGTTACCCCATCTGCCGAAAGAACATGTTTAATATTTGTCACCCCCCCCACTCATGCCATAGTTTGTACGGTTTCGCAGTAAACCCTGCAGGAAAACCTGGATTGCCTCCCAGAGGCAGGAATGTTGTATGGTTAGGTGAGACTCCCAAAGCCCTACACACCTTCCACCATGCTTTTATCGGGCAGCTGAGCAGAGTCGCCTCTCCCAAGATGGAGTCTGCTTGTGAGCGAGTCATGTGAGGTAACATCTTCAGTGACCATGGTTTAATGAATTCTGTCTCCCATTTGCTGTTGGTGAAGTGTCCCCCATCTGTCAACCAGTCCATCACATATTTAGTCAAGGCTGCCCAATTGTAAAATTCAATGTTTGGTAGACGAAAACCTCCCATCTCCTGCCTTCACATCATCTTCTGGTAACTGATTCTATGCTTTTTCCCCCTCCACACAAAATGTAGGATATCTCTGTTTAAGGTCTTGTTTGTGTAGAAGCTCTGGTAGCATATGTAAGATGTAGAGTAACTTGGGAAACAGAATCATTTTAATGAGCCCTATTCTTCCTGGTAAAGTCAACGGCAAGGTATTCCAGGACACTAGCATGTGTTTTAGAGTCTTCAATAATGGTTTAAGGTTGACTCCATACCACTGGGCTAGGTCTCTAGTCAAAGTGATACCTAGATATTTAAAAGTGTGTGAGATTACTTTAAAGTTATCCTCTAATGGTAAGTCTGGATTTGTATTCTGTAACCATAACAATTCAGACTTTTCTTTATTTATCTGGTAACCTGAGATTCTGCTAAACTCAGCAATGATCTTCATTATGGTGGGGATATTTCTCCTGGGGTCTTGAGTATATAGCACCATGTCATCAGCAAAAAGCGACAGATGGATGACCTCTCCGCCCACTCTCAAACCCTGTGTTTCTTTCCTTATTCTAATAGCTAGGGGCTCTAACGCAAGATCGAACAGAAGTGGGGAGAGAGGGCACCCCTGCCTTGTGCCCCTCTTAAGCGAGAATGATTTAGATGGTGCCCCATTTATCAGGATCTCCGCCGATCAGGACTATATTTATTCAATTACATTGTAAAGCTGTCTCTGTACTTACAAGTTGGGCAAAAACCATCAAAAACTGGGCACTCTCTATTGCAGAATACCTTAAATATCCTGTATACAGCGATACATTAAATAAATGAGATATTTAAATTAGCATACAGAGGGTGAGAGATATAGTACAAAGTACAAAGACCTCTTATTTATGTAGCTAAACTTTTTAAAATAAACTCCAGGAGAGGGTCTGAGCTGTTATTAAATTCAACACAATTGCGGTAACATTTTGGTAGGCAACACTGCATCCACAAGTGAACGGCATTTTTGTATCACGTTATTATTCCAACATTTGTTTACCTTTACTAAGAGTGGGGCACAGTTGTTGATGTAGTACTTTACATTTGGTGCTTTATATTTACTTTTATTTACATTGTGCTAAATACATTTTTAGAGAACTAAATAAAGAACTATATAGAAGAGCACTCAATATTCTGTGCCTCTGAGTGTGACCTTATGACCAGTATTTCACTGAACCTCAATCATAAGCTATCAAAGCAATTACAGACTGAGTAAATACAGCATAAAGTAGGCACTCTCACTTACCGAATACCTTGAATATTTAGTACACAGAGATGCACAAAAACTTGTGATATCTAAATCACTATGAGAGTGTGATATATAATATCATTGAATGTCACCAACTGTTATCTAACTGAATATTAAAGACTCACACCATGGTACTTGGCTCTAACTAAGTATACAATATATACATAATAATGCACAATAGTTGTTAAGTACAATACTGCTCCAGATTGAAATACAGGTGTTTTATTTTGAATTCTATCCAACATATTTGAGAAGACCGCAGATAATAAACCCTTGAAAGTATACTAACCCACGAAAAATTAGTGCCATTGTTTCACTGCAGTATCATAATATACAGGCGGAATTTATAACATCAGCCCAAGAATATTATCGCTGAGACTCGGGTAAAAATCATCACATAGAGAGTAACCAACTGAGCACAGAATATATCATCAGCGCCAAAGATATATACCACACAAACTACTCCTCATATAAAGCAAGGTCTCCCAACCTGACCTCAAATTATAGAAAAAAAGGGGATGCTTAGAGTAAGCGCTACAACACACCTTGGAGGGGGTGAGTTGCTTAAGGTGGAATCCAAAAGATAATGCTAGGGTAGTTTTACAAAGGAAATCCAAAAGGGAATATAGGATGTACAAATAATGCAATAGATGTGCAATTAATGCAATCAATGCTGTAGTAAATATCGGATGTGTATCAGTAAACGTAGGTTAAAATACAATTTATAGGTTAAAATACAAATTATTTGTTGTACTTCACACGTAATAATAATAAAAGTTAAAGTGAATA
The DNA here is from genome assembly GCF_027579735.1 of Bombina bombina. Lineage (NCBI taxonomy): Eukaryota > Metazoa > Chordata > Amphibia > Anura > Bombinatoridae > Bombina > Bombina bombina. Next base: position 1,276,455,469 of record NC_069499.1, read on the forward strand.
CAATTGATCACAAGGAGAAAGGAACAGAGAATAAATTACAAAAAGTATAAAAAAGGATGAGTTGTATCCTTGTGAACAGTTATTAGATCTTGTTAAGAAGGTAATATATCAAGCTAAAAACAAAGGCTAAAAACAAAGGTATAGAAATAGTTATCTAGTGAATGGCTAAAAACAATGGCTAAGTACAATAAAAATCCCTAATATATTGCGAGTGTCCAAACTAAAAACGTCCCAATAGGTGTCCAAAGAAAATAGAGCTCAAAGTCTATATAATATGATTTGTTATATCCAATTAGCTGGTGAGTCCGTGAAAGTGTGTAAAACAAATCCGTGAAGATGGGTAAAAAATAAAAATATATATGCGTGACAAAATTGAAGAGAATAAAAAATATAAAAATATAAAAATATGGAGGTGTGGAAAAAAACAAAAAGGTGGTGCAAAAAATAGTAAAAAATGAATAAAAAAATGTGGTAAAAAATTAGTGAGCTAAAAACTATATAGAAAACTATATAGAATAAAGAGGTGTACACCTAAAAATAAAAATGATATTCTGTGTGATCTGTGTTGTAATCCTAAATATGATGTCCCATATGATATCCTACATAGTGGTGATGGGGAATAGTGTTCCTCTTTTTAATGGAATTTAACCATAGTAGATAACATTAGAAAGCCAATGGTAAGTAATAGTAGATGACGTTTAGAAAGTCCAATGGTAGATGGCTTTAAAATACCCTAGAAAAGAGTAAAAATAGACATAGTGCAACAATGCTTCTCTATGGGAGTAAAATAGGTATTAAACTTACCAAGTAAACCTGAGCCGTATTACCAGTATAGTCAATGCGTTTCGGTCCCTGTGGACCTTTTTTCAAGACTGGTAACGGCTGTTGAGTGATCATACCTTAAATAGATAATGATGCCCAATCAAAAACTTGCAAAGCGGCGCCGTGAAATTCGCGCCAAAAACGTCATATAAGGACCCGTATAGAGAAACCTGTGTGAAAACTACAAGCTCTGTGGCTCCGGATGCGCTATCTTCAGTACCATTTACTTCCGCTCGTGTGGATCTGCCTCTTGATCCGCGGTGGTGTACTTTAACCGGAAGTGACGTCATATTGTATGCGTACACTTCCGGACTTGCGCTGTGGGTTTGGGGTGTGTCTAACTTAGAGTTATCGATTGTCGGTGGTAAATTGCACATGATAAAAGGCTCTGCAGATATTTGATATTATTTATATTGCATTATTTGTACATCCTATATTGCATTATTTGTACATCCTATATTCCCTTTTGGATTTCCTTTGTAATACTACCCTAGCATTATCTTTTGGATTCCACCTTAAGCAACTCACCCCCTCCAAGGGGTGTTGTAGCGCTCCCTCTAAGCATCCCCTTTTTTAACCAATTGAGCACATTTACTAGTAAATCAATGTGAAAGCTCTACAATCCATTTAGTGCAGTATTTTATATTCAGTGTGTTATATTTATTCCTATTTACACTGTGCTATATATATTTCTAGAGAACAAAATAAAGACTATATAGAAGAGCACTCAATATTCAGCGCCTCTGAATGTGACCTTATGACCAGTACCTTATTGAACCACAATCATAAGCTATCACAGCAATTACAGTAAAATACAGTAAAAAGTGGGCACTCTCACTTACCAAATACCTTGAATGTTTAGTACACAGCGATACACAAAAACTTGTAATAACTAAACCATTATAGAGGGAGTGCAGAATTATTAGACAAGTTGTATTTTTGAGGATTAATTTTATTATTGAACAACAACCATGTTCTCAATGAACCCAAAAAAACTCATTAATATCAAAGCTGAATAGTTTTGGAAGTAGTTTTTAGTTTGTTTTTAGTTATAGCTATTTTAGGGGGATATCTGTGTGTGCAGGTGACTATTACTGTGCATAATTATTAGGCAACTTAACAAAAAACAAATATATACCCATTTCAATTATTTATTTTTACCAGTGAAACCAATATAACATCTCAACATTCACAAATATACATTTCTGACATTCAAAAACAAAACAAAAACAAATCAGTGACCAATATTGCCACCTTTCTTTGCAAGGACACTCAAAAGCCTGCCATCCATGGATTCTGTCAGTGTTTTGATCTGTTCACCATCAACATTGTGTGCAGCAGCAACCACAGCCTCCCAGACACTGTTCAGAGAGGTGTACTGTTTTCCCTCCTTGTAAATCTCACATTTGATGATGGACCACAGATTCTCAATGGGGTTCAGATCAGGTGAACAAGGAGGCCATGTCATTAGATTTTCTTCTTTTATACCCTTTCTTGCCAGCCACGCTGTGGAGTACTTGGACGCGTGTGATGGAGCATTGTCCTGCATGAAAATCATGTTTTTCTTGAAGGATGCAGACTTCTTCCTGTACCACTGCTTGAAGAAGGTGTCTTCCAGAAACTGGCAGTAGGACTGGGAGTTGAGCTTGACTCCATCCTCAACCCGAAAAGGCCCCACAAGCTCATCTTTGATGATACCAGCCCAAACCAGTACTCCACCTCCACCTTGCTGGGGTCTGAGTCGGACTGGAGCTCTCTGCCCTTTACCAATCCAGCCACGGGCCCATCCATCTGGCCCATCAAGACTCACTCTCATTTCATCAGTCCATAAAACCTTAGAAAAATCAGTCTTGAGATATTTCTTGGCCCAGTCTTGACGTTTCAGCTTGTGTGTCTTGTTCAGTGGTGGTCGTCTTTCAGCCTTTCTTACCTTGGCCATGTCTCTGAGTATTGCACACCTTGTGCTTTTGGGCACTCCAGTGATGTTGCAGCTCTGAAATATGGCGAAACTGGTGGCAAGTGGCATCTTGGCAGCTGCACGCTTGACTTTTCTCAGTTCATGGGCAGTTATTTTACGCCTTGGTTTTTCCACACGCTTCTTGCGACCCTGTTGACTATTTTGAATGAAACGCTTGATTGTTCGATGATCACGCTTCAGAAGCTTTGCAATTTTAAGAGTGCTGCATCCCTCTGCAAGATATCTCACTATTTTTGACTTTTCTGAGCCTGTCAAGTCCTTCTTTTGACCCATTTTGCCAAAGGAAAGGAAGTTGCCTAATAATTATGCACACCTGATATAGGGTGTTGATGTCATTAGACCACACCCCTTCTCATTACAGAGATGCACATCACCTAATATGCTTAATTGATAGTAGGCTTTCAAGCCTATACAGCTTGGAGTAAGACAACATGCATAAAGAGGATGATGTGGTCAAAATACTCATTTGCCTAATAATTCTGCACTCCCTGTAGTGAGAGTGTGATACATATGTATCATTGAATATCACCAATTGTTATCTAACTGGGTATTAAAAACTCACACCATGGTACTTGGCTCTAACTAAGTATACAAAATATACATAATAAAGCACAATAGTTGTTAAGTACAATACTGCACCAGATTGAAATACAGGTGCTTCATTTTGAATTTAATCCAATATATTTGAGAAGACCACAGCTAATAAACTCTTGAAAGAATACTAACCCATAAAATATTAGCGCCATTATTTTACTGCAGTATCAAAATATACATGCTGAATTCACAACATTAGCCCAAGAATATTATTGTTGAGATTTAGGTAGAGATCCTCATATAGAGAGTAACCAATGAGCACACTTATTAGTTAATCAGTGTGGAAACTCTACAATCCATTCAATTAATACTTAGTCCCAAACTTCTAATATTGTCAGCAGATATAATAAGAAGTTACTGTAGATACTTAGAGGACTATTTAACAAATGTCTGTCTGACCTGATCCGACAGTGCGGATCAGGTCCAACAGACATCGCTGAATGCGGAGAGCAATACGCTCTCCGTATTTAGCATTGCACCAGCAGCTCTTGTGAGCTGCTGGTGCAGCGCCGCCCCCTGCAGATTCACTGCCAAACGGCCTCCAGCAGGGGGGTGTCAATCAACCTCTGTCCGCCTGCTCAGAGCAGGCAGACAGGGTTATGGAGCGGTGGTCTTTAAACTTCTGTTTCTGGCTGCTTCATAACTGCGGTTTCTGGCTCACAAGGTATACTTACATTAAAACCAGATTGAGCAACCCCACTTTATTTGTGTAGTGTTATTGCTATCCTTTTTCTTGTATACCTAGGTAGGTGCCTTGAGCACTACAAGACAGGAAATAGTGCTGCCATCTAGTGTCTGGTATATGGATAACGTTCTTGTAAAATACTGCCACATAGTTCTGGAGACACTTGCACACTCCTGAGTTTACATCCCTGCATTTAAAAAAAAAAAAAAAATACCATAAAAATGAAGAAAATTTGATAATAGAAGTAATAATAGAAGTAAACTAGAAAATTGTTTAAAATAGTTTTTGCCTTACTCACTTCCTCTCTATACTGTCATGCTTTTGAGATGTAACTAAGTTCACTCATGTTGTACCATCATTAAATATGTCTGTTCCTGTTTAAGCAAACCACTGACTTAAGATTCTATATTACTTAGCTTCATATATGTGCCCTGCTCTTCATATATGTGTCCTGCTCTTCATATATGTGCCCTGCTCTTCATATATGTGTCCTGCTCTTCATATATGTGCCCTGCTCTTCATATATGTGTCCTGCTCTTCATATATGTGCCCTGCTCTTCATATATGTGTCCTGCTCTTCATATATGTGTCCTGCTCTTCATATATGTGCCCTGCTCTTCATATATGTGTCCTGCTCTTCATATATGTGCCCTGCTCTTCATATATGTGTCCTGCTCTTCATATATGTGTCCTGCCTGCTCTTCATATATGTGTCCTGCTCTTCATATATGTGTCCTGCTCTTCATATATGTGCCCTGCTCTTCATATATGTGTCCTGCTCTTCATATATGTGCCCTGCTCTTCATATATGTGCCCTGCTCTTCATATATGTGTCCTGCTCTTCATATATGTGCCCTACTCTTCATATATGTGCCCTGATCTTCATATATGTGTCCTGCTCTTCATATATGTGCCCTGCTCTTTATATATGTGTCCTGCTCTTCATATATGTGCCCTGCTCTTCATATATGTGTCCTGCTCTTCATATATGTGCCCTGCTCTTCATATATGTGCCCTACTCTTCATATATGTGCCCTACTCTTAATATATGTGCCCTGCTCTTCATATATGTGCCCTGCTCTTCATATATGTGTCCTGCTCTTCATATATGAGCCCTGCTCTTCATATATGTGTCCTGCTCTTCATATATGTGCCCTGCTCTTCATATATGTGTCCTGCTCTTCATATATGTGCCCTGCTCTTCATATATGTGTGCTGCTCTTCATATATGTGCCCTGCTCTTCATATATGTGCCCTGCCTGCTCTTCATATATGTGTCCTGCTCTTCATATATGTGTCCTGCTCTTCATATATGTGCCCTGCTCTTCATATATGTGTCCTGCTCTTCATATAAGTGCCCTGCTCTTCATATATGTGTCCTGCTGTGCTAATGCAACTCTGCTACAAATTCCAACCCCTATTTCACATAGGGCTACCCTTGATGACAATTTAGGGCTAGATTACGAGTTGCGCACTAACTGTTGCACAAGAGATAAGGGGTTTATCAGTTTGTGCAAGCTGGAAGTAGTGCGCATGTGTGTATGAATATATAAATATATACTGTATATATTATATATGTGCATATGTATTTATGTATTTAAATGTGTATTAATGTATTTACAAACATATATAAACACATAAATACATATGTAAACATATATAGACATACATTTAAGTGCATTGGAGCTTGCAATATTAATATTTAATAAAGTGTTTAACTGTGTTTAACTAACACCCAACAAATTGTGCAAACCCGATAATATTTTCTCAAGTGCTTTAACCCAAAATGGAATATTGATATTTCACATTCCAATGTTCTTCACATAATGAAATATTTTCTAAGTATTTATAAATAGATATTCATATATATATCTGTATATATCTTCACCTATATATAATTATCTATCATCTATCTATCTATCTATCTATCTATAGGTATAGATATATATTTTACCAAACAAACATAAGCTATATTTAGAAATATGTATTTATGAATATATAGAATATATTCTTCTATGTGAAGAATATTGGAATTTGATATATTAATATTTAATTTTGGGTTAGCACACTTAAGAAAATACGATCGGGTTTGCACGATTTGTTGGGCGTTAGTTTTATTTTCACTTTTCGGCTCCATTCAAGTCTATGGGGGAATACATTAGTGATCAAGCGAGCGAAGTTCTTTTCCTTTCAACTTTTAACTAGCGCAGTTAAGTTACAGGGACATTAAACACTTTACGATAGTAATATAAAATGGTAAGTCATATATATATATATATATATATATATATATAGATATATATAAACCTCTGCAATATACTTTCATTATTTATTTTGTCCCCTTTTCATGTAATTCCATTCTGAAATTGGTAGCTTTTCAGTTCCTGTTAGAAATGGAAGTGCAGAACACTGTTGTATTACACATAGCCATTGGCTGCACACTCTAGTGACCTATATATAACTGTCCCTAATTGGCCACAGCAGAGAAGGGAACTTACACTACAACATGTCAGCTCCCTTTATTTTATAGACACTATAAAAGTTTCCACTTTATTTTGTCAATATTTAAACAGCTAATTAAATTTTAATAAATACATCTATATGTTATTCTCAGACTAAGATTTTCTTTAATGCATTATTCTGTCTAGCATTTATTTAGTGTTTAATGTCCCTTTAATGCATGAGAGGAGTGATAAATAGCTCTCCACTTGTAATCTAGCCCTTAGTAATGTGATCACAGTAATAATAGCTGATCATTTTCAATGTTATTACTAAAATCTTAACACAAATTTAAAAATGTTTTACTGCAACTATCTCACATGCTATGAAATATAAATATAATAATGATATATTCTGAATCTACTGGGTCTGCTGACAAAAATATATAACTTGTGTGGGTTACTCCATGAAATTTGATTAACAATAGTCTTTAGTTTAAGTAACTTGTGGGTGTGAAAAAAGCTTAGCAGTGCAATAGTATCTCCTCCAATACAAATACATTCAGATTAGGTACTAGCTATTATTTCTAACAATAGGGGCCCATACAGGCTTTTGGGGCTTATAATATAAACTAGAGAGGCCCCTTTTTCCAGTACAAAAATATAAGCACTTATTTTCTTGCAAGGTGACCACAGTTACCACAGTAATCAACTGGCTATACAGACACATTTCATATATTTTTTTAAAGAGAGGGACTTGTCTAATATAAAATAAACTTTATTAGGGGTCTCTAGACATAATAGATTTTTTTATTGGGCCTATAAATTCCCAATACCCAGCAAAACTCCATGTGTTATGCTTTTTACTTTTTACAAATATCTGGATATTTGTGGCTTTCTAAGACCCCTACTACTTGAAAGACCAGTCCATTATTTTTATTTTTTTCAAATGATGGGCCTTGGAGATCTGTGGCTCACAAGGGAGCTGAGGTCTGGGGTTTGAACAGCCACCATCCCATCCAGCCCCCTTAGCTGATTGTCTCAGTGTGGCCCCTCCCACTCTGTGATGTCACCACCCAAGTTTGTGGTAATATCATCACTGGCACTCTCATGCAGTGGCGTAGCGTGGGGGGGGGGGGCACAGGGGCGGTTGCCCCGGGCGCATAATTCTGAGGGGCGCTTCCAGCCTCAACTTAGCAAAGAGAAGAAGGGAGGCTAAAAATTCTGACAGGTGCCCAACTCTGTTCTGCGACCCGTCAGAAATGTGGTGATGTCACGGTCGCACATTCTGTCGGGTCGCAGATTTTGATGTCTCGAGAGACTGAGGAACTTGAAGTGACTGTGAAGTGTGAACTGAAGTGTTATCCGGACCATTACCTGCTACGTAACTTCGTCTGTCCCATTCCCAGCGCGCAGGTCAGGAGGGAAGAAGATGAAGAAGAGCAACAGAGTCAGATTGTCTAGAGTGCCGCGACTAAGGTAAGGTGTCAGGACCAGACTTACTTATAGCCCTGTTTTTGCCTGATACTAGCAACGCGCAAAATGCAGCTTAATTACAGTTCTATTATTACCCAACAAGTAAGTTCCCTTCCAACAAAGGACCCAGAGCCAGAATGCCATGCATTGCCGGGGCACTTTTTAAGGATCTCTAAGCAGAGGTGGGGGGGAGGAATCCTTAAAAAGTGCACTAAATCTCTTTCAAACCCGTGGCACTGGTGGCAGCATGGTTGGGCTCCGCCTTTCTGTTAACCCCAGTTACCTAGTTAGTGGGATGGTGGGGTGATCAGAGACCATACTTTCATGTTTGACCGGATTCTGATTACAACTTACGCCATCTTGTCCTTGCACAAAAAAATTGTATTTGTGACAGTTGACAAAAATAAAACCTTGTTTCCTGTATTTGATTTTTCCCCTCCATGATCTTCCTAGGGCAGAAGTAGATTTAGGGATTTGTGTGCTGTCTGGCACCAGGATTGTGCTGCTCACCAGGCATTTTACTGTGTTTGTCTCCTATCATAGAAGTCCTATGAATTCACCATCTTGAATCTATTTCTTGCTGGACTCCTGAGGTGTTGACTGTTACCGATTTTTAGGGTGTGGGTGCTCATTGCATTTTTTATATACATTAAACCCACCCTTACTGCATTTAAAGTAAAAAAAATAACTATAATTTGTGTTAGTAAATAAATTTAACAGCACCCCCCTAAATACCATACACCCTCCCCCCATATATGTATGTAATGCTGGGTTGTCTGTCCCATGCCCCTTTTATATTGATTACTTACAATTGTTATATTTATTAAGGTAGAATATATACCCCACTTTTATATGTCATTGGCACCCAAAAGACAGTCTGCCCAGCAGGGACAACCTTATGTAACAGCTGCCAACCTGTGTGTCTCCTTTGCCTCTTTTTAACGACTTACCAAAAACCAATTGCACCACATATACAATATGGGTTGCTGCTATGTGGGGGTGGGTGCACCCTGTGATCTGCAGTATTTGTACCATGAAGTTTTACAGATCAGGACATGTCACCACCAGATGGGGGTTAAGGGGAGCTTTCCCCCATGTGTAAAACGAGAATAAATCTTAAAATTTAATATTATATATATTTGCCAAGCTCTGGAGAGCTGCAGACAGGGTTTGATCACTGGGGGATAGCACATAATGCTTGCAGGCTTCACCCACTCCCTCTTGTATTGCCAATATATTGTTTTCTTGGCTTTGTTTGTAAGGCGCTGCTGATTAGCAGCTGCTTATGACAAGGTACATATTTTGGGGATATGGGTAGCATCAGCAATAACTGTTAGTTATCCAGTAAAGATGGTTAAGGGAGCATTTTGTGGGAGAGGAGACAGTGTCCCTTGCTTTATGTGTTCTATTAGGCTTGGGTCTTTGCTTGGTTTGTCCCAAATATAAGAAGAAGCAGCATATCTAAAATGGGGTTGGGGGGCGCAATACTTGCCTTGCCCTGGGCGCTGACAACCCACGCTACGCCACTGCTCTCATGTAGCTCTGGGAGTGCTGTCCACTATACTAACTACAACCAGGACTGCAGTGTGGGGTAATCGAGTGCTCAGCAATTCCCCTTAATGATAAAAATAGGTCATCATGTGCTTACAGGCAGCACTTTGAATAACAACCCATTCTCATCATACGTCGCAGAGCCCTACTGGTCTTGAGAGGAAATTGCAGCTGATCTAATCAGCAGCGCTAGCTACACGACCCAACCTCTTTTGGAAGTTAAACACATAGTATTAAAGTGTTGTTAGTGTTTAAATGAACGGATTAGAGCATGTAATATTAATACTGTAATGGCCATTTAATGTCCCTTAAATATGTTCTTCTCCTATTTAGTTACCACACAGCCCTTAGTATTATATATCTCTTGTTAGTAAACTGTAGTATATTTTAATATGTAAATAATAGATAGATTTAATATATGCCTGTTTAGACAGTTTACATTACTGTTGTAAATTGTGTAACTGGTGATAACAAGGATTTCCTTTAAAGTCTATGGAGATGTTATATGTTACCACCAGTTTACACAGTAGTAGAAACCTATAAATCATGTCTAGAATAACATTTCGGTAGCTGGTATGCAGACTGAGAAGATTTTAATAACCTTTGTGGTCTAATGGTATAGGTCAAATCCTGTAACAGGACTGTACTGGGGCTGTACTTAACCCTGATACTATAGTAAGAGACTTTTTAATGTTAAAGTGAATGTAAAGTTTGATGAATGTGTGCCTGATTTTTAAAAATCCTATTAAAACAGGGGCATTTTTATTCATCAAACTTTACATTTCACTCCTTTTGTTAAAATACTTACCTTTTATTCTTGAAAGCCGCTCCAGCGCTTCCCCGACTGTCGCAAGCCTCTTCATATGCCAGCTATGACGAATCTGGCTTCCTCCAATCACGTCTTCCCCCCAGAGCAAACATTGACTGAGGCCAAGCCTTTAATCCGACTGCTTTAATCCGACAGGGGGACGTGCTTAGCAGTGCAGGCAGTCCTCCAGTAGCCAATCAGAAATGGACTTCCTGTTTTCCATGTTTACAATCAGAACTTGGTTCCGATCTTGCACAGTAGCCCCCATCCTGAAGGGGTTAACAATGATTCAAATGTATAAAACAAATAATGCTCCTTTATAGGGGTCTTAATATCTAATAATGAACTCCTGGGGCATTAGCTAGCATTATTAATTACACAAGTTCAAATGATAAATAAAAAAACTTTTTTTAAATAATATTTGAATATATGTTACTATTTGTATGTGAAAATTACTCTTACAGAAACTGGAGTACACACTTTGCTTCAAAACCCAGTTTTACAAAAAACAATCAACTGTTTTTTTGTTTTTGTTTTTTTTAGTTTTCTTTTTTTTTTAATTAAAGGGACAGTATACACAAATTTTCATATAACTGCATGTAATAGACACTACTATAAAGAATAAGATGCACAGATACTGATATAAAAATCCAGTATAAAACTATTTAAAAACTTACTTAGAAGCTCTCAGTTTAGCTCTGTTGAAAAGGTAGCTGGAAAGCCCACTGCAAGTGGGAAATAAAACACTCCCCCCTCCTTTGCATATTAAAAGACCTTTACACAAACAGGAGAAAGGTGGAGTAGGTATCTGTCGGTATTCTCCTAAAACTTTGGGGCTTGGTTAGGAGTCTGAAAATCAGAGCAATGTTATTTAAAAATAAGCAAAACTATTCATTTAAAAAAAAAAAAAAAAAAACTTCATGGGCAATATAAATAGATCATCTGCAAAACATTTATGCAAAGAAAAAAATAGTGTATAATGTCCCTTTAAACTCAAAATAGTTCTATCATGCATATGAAAGATCAACAATTGCACATGCTAAAATGATTGCTTTATAAATTATACTAACTCATAATGGGGTTTACCATAGTTTATTGTTGATACTTTTATTGAAGTGGTTTCTTATCTAATCTTTTCCACACCAGTCATGTTTATGACTTGCGAATAAATGTGGCTGTGCTAAAATAGAAATGTCAAGGAGCTACATTATATTTTAATTAGATATATATATTGGGGGTTTTTTTAAATGTAAAAATAATTTATATGCTAAAATACCTCTTCATTTAAGGCTATTGGAAAAAAGATGCTTCGATAGACTGTTTTAATGGAATTGTGTTTATTTAAAACCAGACCACAGAAATACAAGCAGCCATAGATTTCCCCCTAATGACCTTAGCACAGCATTTTCAGCCTGCAGCTTATCTTCCCACCTCTAGTATTTCAGTCAATACTTTCCAGAATAGACGCATTAAACTTTTATAGATGTTAAGTGAAATGAAACAGATTTAGAAAGCACTAAAATAGCCATAATCTAAATAAAGGTTGACAGAAAACATCTGATAGTAATCGCCCCATATTGGCATCTACTACAGGAAGTCTATTTATGTGCACAGGGAAATTCTTCCTTGCAAAATAATGAGACAAGTCACATGATTAATTGCTGAAGGACTGATGTGCCCTGCATTCTCTAGTCCATAATTATCAGGTACACAGATCATGTAGCCGGATATATTTATACTCTTCCAGTAATGGATCTGTATCCTTTTAATGCTTTACCCAGCATTGATTATGAAGGTATTTGTCTGCATTATAGACAGCAGGTGATTTCCCCAATTTGATTCACATTGTATTCTTGCTTACTCCCCAGATTATCAAATTGAAACTGGAGAAAAAAATAATCTATTCTTGCTATGAAATGGATTTTGTTTCATAATGCACATTGTAAAGAGTTTTATATCATTGGGGCTGGGAAAGGGTTACAAGTATAGATAATAACATACTTCATAAATTCATTTATCTCCCCAATATATTTAGGCTTAATTAACCAATGAAGATAACTGTATGTATCACAGGCATTCCAGAATTATTTTATTGTCCAGTGGGTATTGAAAAGAATCACCCCCTTGAAAACATTTTGTTGCTTTGCAGCCTGACATAAAGACACAGTTTTTGTTTATCCAGTTGTAATTACTCAGTGCAACTTAAAACATCTAAGTGAAAGATATAACACCAACATATCAGTCAAAAATAAAGACAATTCAAAAACAGAACCACTGAGTCAGTATTTTGTTGAACCACCTTTTGCTTTAATTACAGCCTTTAGTCTGTTGGGATATGTCTCTACTAACTTTGCAAATCTAGACTGTGCAATATTTGCCCGCTCTTCTTTGCAAGAACAGATCCAGTTCCGTTACATTTGATGGTGACCGTTTGCGGACTGCAGTCTTTAAGTCATGCCACAGATATTCAATGGGGTTTTAGTCTGGGCTCTGACTAGGCCATGCAAGGACATTCCCCTTGTTCTCCTTAAACCTCTGTGTGGTCATTTTTGCTGTGTGCTTTGGGTCATTGTCATGTTGGAAGGTAAACCTTATTCCCATTGACAACTTCCAGGCAAAGGGCAGCAGATTTTCCTCAAGAATTTGATGGTATTTTGCCCCATCCATTATTCCTTCTATCCTGAGAAGTGCTACAGTGCCTGCTGCAGAGAAACACCACCATAACAGGATATTACCACCTCCTTGCTTTACTGTAGGTATGGTGTTATTTGGATGGTGAGCTGTATTGGATTTCCTCCAGACATATCGTTTAGTATTGAGGCCAAATAATTAAATTTGTCTTATCTGACCATAACACCTTTTTCCATGTGGCCTCAGAATTTCCTAGGTGTGTTATGGCAAAGCTCAGTCGTGACTCCATGTGGCCTGTCTTGAGGAGTGGCTTTTTTTTGCACCCCTCCCATACAAGCCACATTTGTGGAGAATTTGTGATATTGTTGTCACATGAACACAATGGCAACTCTTTGTCATAAATTCCTGCAACTGCTTCATAGTTGCTGTGGGCCTCTTGGTAGCCTCTCTAACCAGTTGCCTCCTGGCTCTTTCATCCAGTTTGGAGCGACATCCTGATCCAGAGAGGGTCTATGTTGTACCAAATACCTTCCACTTCTTAATAACAAACTTCACTGTGCATCTAGGCATTGATAAAGACTTTGATATTTTCTTGTGCCTTGTCCTGACTTGTGCCAGTCCATAACTTTATCCCGGAGATCTTTTGACAGTGTTTTGCCACCCATAGTTTATTGTTTGCTTCAGTTGCACTACCAGGGACTGAGATGCCCCATGAAAGCTCTTTTCATGCTGAGCTAATCATTATGTCCACAGTTGATCACAGTTGAAGGTCAACACCTGATTGAGTTTACAAGTAATTTTAGGAGGCTGTGATCCTTTTTCCAACTCAGTGATTCTGTTTTTGAATTGTCTTTATTTTTGCCTGACATGTTGGTGTTGTACCTTTCACTTGCACTGAGTAATAACAACTGGATAAACAAAAACTGTGTCTGTCTTTATTTCAGGCTGCAAAGCAACAAAATGTGATTATTTTCAAGGGGGTGATTCTTTTCAATACCCACTGTATTTGTCTTTACCACTTTGACTGAGATATAAATTAAAAGGACATTATTATTTTTTTCTTTTAAGATTCAAAATTTAAAATTTTTCAATTTGCTTCTATTATCACATTTGCTTCTCTTGGTATCCTTTTGTTAAGGCAGCAGCAATGCATTACTGGGAGCTAGCTAAACTAATCACTAGCTTCTGCTGAGGATATACTTTTCAAAATATGATACCAAGAGAACTAAGCAAATTTGATAATAGAAGTAAATTGGAAAGTTGTTTAAAATTGTATGCTCTACCAAAACCATGAACACTTCATTTTGACTTTACTTTCCCTTTAACGAATGGACAGAGACTTGGGCCTCTATTTATCAAGCTGTCAACCGCAAATACGCTGGAATTCCGCAGCGTATTTGTGGCGAGGCGGATTCGCCATAGTTATCAAACCCTACAGACCGGCAAAAGTAGAATTTAGTGATGTAACATACGATCCGCCGGACTCAGTCTGACACAGATCGATGCTGGTGTCACTCCAGATGTTCCGAACGCAAGTTCGGCACAATCTGACTACTTTTGGTAGTTATCAAAGAAGAACCAGGTATGCTCGCCACTAGTCCGGCCCAGCGTACCTGGTTTTTAATCCGCCGCCCTGGAGGCGGCGGATCCATAGGAATCAATGGGAGTCTGACAGCAGCGAAAGCTCATGTTCGCTGCTGCCCGATATCCCATTGATTCCTATGGGAAGTGTCTGCACCTAACACCCTAACATGTACCCCGAGTCTATACACCCCTAATCTGCCCCCCCTACACCGCCGCCATCTATATTACGTATTAACCCCTAAACCGCCACTCCCAGACCCTGCCGCAACTAAATAAAATGTTTAACCCCTGAACCGCCGCTCCCGGACCCCGCCGCCCCCTACATGAAAGTTATTAACCCCTATCCTGCCCCCCCTACACCGCCGCAACCTACATTAAAGTTATTAACCCCTATCCTGCCCCCCCTACACCGCCGCCACTATATTAAAGTTATTAACCCATAAACCTAAGTCTAACCCTAACACACCCCTAACTTAAATATTATTTAAATTAATCTAAATAAAATTACTATTATTAACTAAATTATTCCTATTTAAAACTAAATACTTACCTATAGAATAAACCCTAAGATAGCGACAATATAACTAATAGTTACATTGTATCTAGCTTAGGGTTTATTTTTATTTTACAGGCAACTTTGTATTTATTTTAACTAGGTACAATAGTTATTAAATAGTTATTAACTATTTAATAGCTACCTAGTTAAAATAAATTCAAACGTACCTGTAAAATAAATCCTAAAATAAATCCTAACCTAAATTACAATTACACCTAACACTATACTACAATTAAATAAATTAAATAAATTAAATACAATTACCTACAATTAAATAAAATTAACTAAAATTAACTAAATTAACACTAAATTACAGAAAAAAAATTACAAGAATTTTAAACTAATTACACCTAATCTAAGCCCCCTAATAAAATAAAAAATCCCCCAAAATAATAAAATTCCCTACCCTATACTAAATTACAAATAGCCCTTAAAAGGGCTTTTTGTGGGGCATTGCCCCAAAGTAATCAGCTCTTTTACCTGTAAAAAAAGAAATACAACCCCCCCAACATTAAAACCCAGCACCCACGCACTCAACCCTACTCTAAAACCCATCCAAACCCCCCTTAAAAAAACCTAACACTAACCCCCTGAAGATCACCCTACCTTGAGACGTCTTCACCCAGCCAGGCACAAGTGGACCTCCAGACCGGGAAAAGTCTTCATCTTATCTGGGCACAAGTGGACCTCCAGACCGGCAGAAGTCTTCATCCTATCCGGGCAGAAGAGGACATCCAGACAGGCAGAAGGCTTCATCCAGGCGGCAGTTCAATCCTATTGGCTGATCCAATCAGACAATAGGATTGAGCTCGCATTCTATTGGCTGTTCCAATCAGCCATTAGAATGCAAGCTCAATCCTATTGGCTGATTGCATCAGCCAATAGGATTTTTCCTACCTTAATTCCGATTGGCTGATAGAATCCTATCAGCCAATCGGAATTCTAGGGACGCCATCTTGGATGACGTAATTTAAAGGAACCTTCTTTCAGTGTTAGGACGTCGATGGAAGAGGATGGCTCCGTGTCGGCTGGATTGAAGATGGACCCGCTCCGCTCCGGATGGAAGAAGATAGAAGATGCCGCCTGGATGAAGCCTTCTGCCGGTCTGGATGTCCTCTTCTGCCCGGATAAGATGAAGACTTCTGCCGGTCTGGAGGTCCACTTGTGCCCGGCTGGGTGAAGACGTCTCAAGGTAAGGTGATCTTCAGGGGGTAGTGTTAGGTTTTATTAAGGGGGGATTGGGTGGGTTTTAGAGTAGGGTTGGGTGTGTGGGTGGTGGGTTTTAATGTTGGGGGGGTTGTATTTCTTTTTTTACAGGTAAAAGAACTGATTACTTTGGGGCAATGCCCAGCAAAAAGCCCTTTTAAGGGCTATTTGTAATTTAGTATAAGGTAGGGAATTTTATTATTTTAATAGGGGGCTTAGATTAGGTGTAATTAGTTTAAAATTCTGTAATTTAGTGTGGGGGGGTTGTACTGTAGTTAATTTTAGTTAATTGTAATTAGTTTTATTTAATTGTAGTTAATTTATGTAATTAATTTAATGATAGTGTAGTGTTAGGTGTAATTGTAACTTAGGTTAGGTTTTATTTTACAGGTAAATTTGTACTTATTTTAACTAGGTAGCTATTAAATATTTAATAACTATTTAATAGCTATTGTACCTAGTTAAAATAAATACAAACTTGCCTGTAAAATAAAAATAAATCCTAAAATAGCTACAATGTAATTATTAATTATATTGTAGCTATCTTAGGGTTTATTTTATAGGTAAGTATTTAGTTTTAAATAGGAATTATTTAGTTAATAATAGGAATATTTATTTAGATTTATTGTAATTATATTTAAGTTAGGGGGTGTTAGGGTTAGGGTTAGACTTAGGTTTAGGGGTTAATTACTTTATTATAGTGGCGGTGGTGTAGGGGGGCAGGATAGGGGTTAATTTGTATAATGTAGGTGGCGGTGGGCTCCGGGAGCGGCGGTTTAGGGGTTAAAAAATGTATTTAGTTGCGGCGGGGTCCAGGATTGGCAGGATAGGGGTTAATAACTTTATGTAGGTGGCGGCGGTATAGGGGGTGGCAGATTAGGGGTTAATGTGTATAATGTAAGTGGCGGCGGGGTCCAAGAGCGGCGGTTTAGGGGTTAATATATTTATTATAGTTGCGGAGGGGTCCGGGAGCGGCGGTTTAGGGGTTAATATATTTATTATATTTGCAGCGGGGTCCAGGAGCGGTGGTTTAGGGGTTAAAATATTTATTATAGTTGTGGTGGGGTCCGGGAGCGGCGGTTTAGGGGTTAATATATTTATTATAGTTGTGGCGGGGTCCGGGTGCGGCGGTTTAGGGGTTAATAACTTTATTTAGGTGTGGCAAGGTCCGGAAACGGCGGTATAGGGGGTAATACAGTATAGTATAGTGTGGGTGCTTAGTGACAGGCTAGCAAGAAAGCTGCGAATAAGCCGATGAGCAGCGAGATCGATGACTGTCAGTTAATAACAGTCCGCTGCTCATCGCACCGTACTTGGTGCGCGGCTTTTTGACACCTTTCTTGATAAATTTGGCGAACGTATTCAGGTCAGCGGCGGCGATGTTAGGCGAGCTTAGGCAAGCGTATTGGGGCCGTCGAATGCAGGTAAGTAGACAGCTTGGTAAATAGAGGCCTTGGTGTATGAGTCTAGGACCATCATTATGCAGTCATGATTGCTATCCATTGTTATGGTTGGTGAAAAAAATAGAAAACCTGATATTATGGTTCTATAGTTTAGGAAAAGAGGCATCATTCATGAGCACCATTCAAACTTTAGGGCAAAAAAACAGGGAGAGTCAATGTCAGAAACCCAAACGTCAAACAAAGCAGCAAGTCGAGCTGGTGACCAATCTAAAACTTGCGAACATCACACCAAGGTTTGAACCAGCATCTTAATAGGATCAGGGAGTAAACAATTTACAGAAGCAGCAGGGGCACCCAAACATTTTTTTGCATAGGGGCCAGTCCCTAATGGCAGGATTGGGCACACATTACATTATACTCACATTTATGCTAAATATAAATCCTAAAAATAAATGTATTATTATTTTATTATATTATAGTCCATTTGTAAAGTGCTGACAAATTATGTAGTGTTAGGTATATGTGTGGTAATCTGCATGCTAGTCACTGAGAAATTAATTGCTGAGCTTTATAATATAATTCTATAACAATAAAATAATATAATAATACTGTAATTCATTTTATGTAATTTTAATAAATATTTTAACTGTCAGGTTGGCACCTGTTGTCTGGTGTTTGAATGCGGCTGGGAGACTAAATGGCCTTAGTCTACATATAGATACCTTTAGTTTGGGGCCTTCTGTATTGTGAGTACCTTCCTTTTAGTTTTTTTTTTTTATATATATTTTTATTTATAACCCACAATGTATCAAACATACAGAAGTAAATTTAAGCCCTTACCAGGCAACAATACAGAAGTATCGATAAATACATTGTTCAGGAAATAGGCAAAACAAAAAAGAAAAGAACACAAAACAAGATAGAAATCCAACAATTCTTCAAATATCCTGCAGTATTGACTTCTACCATTTTCTAATATACATTGTTGGGATTTTATTTAAATTATAATAAAAAATTAAAAAGAAAGTGAACCCCCCCCAAACAGGGCGAGCAAACAGACCTCTCACCCTCTATAACACCTTCCTTTTAGGTTTATCAGGCTTGTTGCTTTGATCATGGGATATGCTCTATACATATAATTACCTAATCAGAAGAATGAAAATGATGGTGTCTGTTTTCTGTTGTTAAGGGCCATACAAAAAGCCTTAAAGGGCAGGATCTGGTCCACGTCATAGTTTAGCCAGCCCTGCTCTAAAGGGAAAAGTATTTATTTACACTGCCTACAGGAGACGGATCAACTTACATGGCAGCTCATACACACTTTTCTGTAATTGAACAAACCTCTAAGAAAAACAGTTTCCTGGCATAGATTCTGCTACCCTTAACAGTTTGTCACCAAAGTATTGTAGAATAGAACCCCAAATAAGCCTATTAAACCCTACACAAAGTTATAAAAAGCTGATAGATATTCATATTTCAAACAGAGAAGCGTCTGCTATCACCAGCTGCGTAAGCAAAGGTTGGCTTTGAACCTGTCTTTTAAGGGCTATTGCTAAAGTTTAGTTTAGTGTAATTTTGGGCCCTTAGTTTTAGAATAGGCATAACTGTTTTTTTTATTTTTGGTAATTTGTTTGTCTTTTACTTTAATGGTATTATTATTTTTATTTTTTTGTAATGGTAGGTTTTCTTTTCATGTAATGGTAGCTTTTATTTTTATTTTCAGTTAGGTTAGGTTTTTTCAGATAAGTTTTATTTTTTTAGGTAATTTAGGGGGTGTTAGTTTAGGAGCGGTAGCTGGTTTAGGGAGTTAGATGTTAGTGGGTATTTTGCGATAATGGTTGTGGCGGTTTAGGGGTTAGTGTAGGGGGATACTTTGCAATGTGGGGATGTGGTGTTTTAGGGTTAACAGTGTAGTGGGGTAGTTTGCGATGGGGTTGTGGCAGTTTAGGGGTTAATAGTGTAGATTGGTAGTTTGCGGTGAAGGTGTGTGGTGGTTTAGGGGTTAATAGAGTAGTTTAGTGCAACTGTTTCCTCCTGTCAAACTCTTTAGTTAAGTTTGAGCAATAAATGCGATTGTGTTTGAGTGATTGCATAATACTTTCAACTTGTAATACAAGCGAAATTGCCACTCAATTCTGTCCATAGAAAATATGGGGAGTGTAAATTACTACGAGTTTGCATAAACAAATTTACAGTAATTTAAACAGCGTGATCACGGTTATGCTTCTCGCACTAACAATAGTGCTCCACTTGTATTCTGGCCCTCAGTCTGGGATGTTCTAACTACTTTCACAACTTGGTAAATTTCCCCCATTAATATTATTTTTCCATAGTCCGTTTCGAGATTTATTGTCTTCAACCTCTTGTAGCCAGTGGCAACAGGTAGCCATTATGATCCTTGACAGTCCACCAGTCAGAAGACTGGGCAGACAACTTTCACAGCCAAATAATTCACAGTTAACCTAATTACTCAAAATCTCATGAGTCAATTATATGAACTTTGGGTTCATTGCTTGGTTGTAAAATGAAATGAGGCTAGAGAATAAATGACCCTAACACATAACAGTATGCAGAGAGCATCTATATCTTAAATATACTACACTACTCTATATTATTCATATAGTGGGTTTTATATGCTGAGTTAAAATATAAAAGGTAGTGGAAAAAAAGTAAAATCACAAGAGGAATCAAAATCTGACAGCTAATGAAACTTGAAAAAACAGCTTTATAATAGGGAACATTTATCAAGCTGTAAATAAACTGATGATACAAAATAAGCAGTTGTGTCTGCATCATATTCAATTATATTGAAATTGAACTGTTAGCTTTTATGTTTTTTTTAGGTGGACTCATCATTTTAAATTACATTTGCATTTTACAAAACAGCAATTCAGAAAAGACAAGAGCTTTATAAATTTATATTCCATTTAGGAGCCAATCAGAAACCTGAAGAGAAAGCTACATGCTGAATGACTCTGGCAACATTTGTGTAAAAAATAAAATGTAGAAAAATCTACAAACAAAAAGTTGCCAGCTGAAATTTCATCTCTGGGGCTTTGTCGTAGCAATTAGCAAGCAGCTAGTAATCTAATTTATTTTTCACCCTATGTACTAAACTAATTATTCAAATGTAATTTGTGCTTAAAAATGTTTTGTTATTTTTCCCAAAACTGTGTGCAACAGTCTCACCAGTAACATTTATATAATTTGCTAGTACAGGAGTTACATTGTTACAAATACTTATTGTAGTGTAATTTTGTCTCATTTTCTGGACACCGTTAATTTAAAGAGACAGTTTACTCAAAAAAAATCCCCCTTTAATTTGTTCCCAATTATCCACTTTACCTGCTGGAGTGTATTAAATTGTTTACAAGTATTTCCATTACCCTTATATTGGCATTTGACATAGTATATTTAGCCTGTGGTATCCCCACCCATCCTGAAAGTTTTTGGCCTTAAGGCCAAGCTGTGTAAACCCAGCCAGTAGATGAAATTACACCCCCAGTGGGGTATAGAAGAGATAAGGTAATAAAATGTTAATTTTCCATTGTTCTCTCCAAGTATTGGTGATTGGTTTATGGACAGATATAAGATAAAGAAGCAGGTATGTGTACACAATGTGATAAAGTAATGAGATCTAATTATACCTAGAAGCTCGGCCTATTTTATTAGGTTGTGGCTTCAAAACGCAAAATCAGCTAATTCATATACACAAATAAGCCTTAAAAGGCAAATCTCATACATTTTATACGCTGCAGCTGGTAAAAAAAGTAATTGGATAAGCATTAAGGGACAATTATATAGTGTACTGTCCCTTTAATTTTCATCATGCACTAACTGGGCAGTTTATAATGCAGATTAGTCATTTGGAAATAAGTGCAAACATTTGCATCAATTTTAAGAATGGAATTTGGTGAAGTAATGTAATTGAAGCTTTCTGTGGCAGACAGGAAGAAGGGAATAGAAAATCCGAACAACTAATTAAAATTTCAATAAAGCTAATAACAGTTACAGATTGCATGGTCATGTAATCATTTATAGCTGTGGGGTTATAGCACCCCTTTATGGAAAAAAGTGGGGAAGCCCCCCCCCCCCAAAAAAAAGAAGATAATTCTTTTCTGTTTTAAGTGTCTGGTGTCTAGATTGTTAGATACCTGATTTCTATAAAATATCCGCAAAATTAGAGAAGCAAAAGAGTTGCAATTTGAGTGCCTCACTGCAGAGGAACAAATATTACTATCCCCCTCCAAAAATCTGAGATAGGTCAAGATTCAATAAAGCCCAGTCCTGAAACTAATACTGTATCTAAGCCACATATATCTTGCAACCGTTTAGCATATAGGAAAAAAATAATAATCTCCCGTTATAAAGCAGTCCAGGCTCACATATGAATATAAGTGAGACGCAACCTCTATATGACCTCATAAGGGCAATAGAGGTTCTATGAGTTCCGCATGCTGGCTGTATGTATAGGTGAAACATTCAGACTAAGCTTAGAGAACTACCCAGAATGCTCATGGTCATGTCTGCATCTTTCATTTTATCCAGCAAGCCGACTTTACTTTTTCATTTTACAACTACAAATATTTATGTAAGCATGTTTTCTGAAGTGTTGTGGTTGTAATTTTTTTTTGCTGTTGCTTGGTTTACTGTGTGCGATTGTGCACCTCATACAACTATACATGTTAATATCAGGCACACCCTGCTTACACATCTCTCATATACCTAATAGCAAAAGGCATATGCGATTAGCCAACAATGCCCAGCTAGCTCCCAGTAGTGTATTGCTGCTCCTCAGTCTACCTAGGTATACTTTTCAACAAAGGACAGTTGTAACAGTATTGTGTTTTTACGCATGAAGCACTTATCTTCTGATGAGCATTAGCATAATAGTACCTATCAGCCAACCTAGGGCCTGATTTAGAATGGCTCATTAACAGCTAGATGCGGGCGATAAGGGGTTTATCATGGCTGTTTGCGTATGTCAGGTTTTCTGCTCGTATTACAAGTTGAAAGTAAATACGATCGCTTGAGCGCAATTGAAGATAACACGCGTCGGGTTTAGCACAACCTCATAGCTCTGGTTAACTGTTTCGCAAAGCCAAAAAGTGTCACAAAACACGTCAAAAATACGCTACAAAGTTTAGTTACATTTATAATAACACCATCTAATAATTATTATTAAACAAATATTGCACAACAAAAGGCCTTAGGTGTTAGAAAAAAAAACAAGCAAAGGGCATTAGCATTGAGAAACATACATACACTGTACATGTCTAAATATGTATATGTAGTATATGTATGTATGTATATATATATATATGTATATATATATGTATATATATATATATATATATATATATATATATATGTTACATATGTGTACACATGTATTTATGTATTTATATATGTATATATGTATTTACAGACATATATACACATCTAAACACATAAATACATATGTATACTTATATAGACATATATATAAGTGCATTGGAGCCCTTGGCAGTTAAGTAGATGAAAACATGTAAAAACATATTAATGCAATATTCATATTTAATAGTGTTATACTTTGTATTTACTGTGTATTTATTTCACATTCCAATGGTCTGCACATAGCAGAATAAGTATTTGTAAATACATATTCCTATATATCTGTATATATCTATACCTATATATAATCATGTATATATATATATATATATATATATATATATATATATATATATATATATATATACATGGTAGTAATAAAAATAATGGCACATATTACCACTCTCACAAAGGGAAAGAAAAAAGTATATATAAAGGCTACAAGGGATACCAACAAAAATTTCAATTGCAGGAACCTTGGAGGAATAGCCCCAGGAACAGTCCAAGATTTAATAATTCTATGAATGGAAATAATAAAAGGTCACATTATAATGTGGGTACACAACAGAGATTTAAACAATTTAGGGACCAACATGAATATAATGATGGCGAATGGGAAGATCTAGAAACATTCCCAACAAAATCAAGGGAAGAAACAGCAGATAATCAGGGACCGTATGTCCAAACACATTTTTTAGAACAGGGACTAGGAAACAGGTTCAGGCCCAGACCACAAATCGAAGGTGCAAGGCCAAAACAGGTAGACTGGGATTTAGAGTGGAGACCCCCTCACGAACAAAGTCGAGGAAGAAAATGAACAATAGAAATAGAAGGGGATGTAGAGGAGGAAGAAGACTACAACATAAAAAGAAGGAGGCCCCAAAAGATAAGGAGGAGGAAACAATAAAAAGATTCAATATTTCCTCATATAGTTTGAACAGTATTAAAGAGAAACTCCTGAGAAAAGGTCTCTCATTTGCCCCCACACAGACCCCAAGTTCTTTTGATTTATTTGTTGACATTAACAAATTTATTAGAAAGTTAACACTTACAAGACATTTTGAGAAAGGGAAAATACAAAGAAGAGAGGGCACCCTAACTGGGGATGACAAAGAAACACTACAAGCCTTGATAGATCTAGAAAGGGAATATGGTAGTCAAGTTGGGAATGATGCAGAGTTGTGGTCAATACATGAAGATGAACATCTAGAAAAAGAGGAGTTCACACCATAGTAAACTAAAACCTTAATCAATATTCTTTCCTGTAAAGTCACAGGGAAAACACATCATGCAGTTTAAGGATGCTGTGTTGGAGGAGTGCACAGAAATGTGCAAACATTTCAAAATAGAGAAACATAATCTCAGTTTGAAAGAAAAAGAGGCCCTGAAAGGACTGAAAGAGAATGACAATATCGTCCTCCGTGCTGCGGACAAGGGGGGCAGTATTGTCATTCAAAATAAAACTGATTATCTGAAAGAGGCGTATAATTTACTATCTGATGTGGAAACATATGAGGTATTGAGCAGTGACCCTACTTTATCCTATTGTGAGGAATATAAATCACATATCAATCAGGGATATAAAGATAAAATACTAAATTCATGTGAATGGAAATTTTTGGCAAGTGATGAACCAAATATTGCGATATTCTATCATTTGCCAAAAATACACAAGAATTTGTAATGTCCACCTGGAAGGCCAATTATATCTGGCATTAATTCACTAACTGCAAAACTCTCCGAATACGTAGATGGGTTTTTAAAATCGATAATAGTAATAGACCTGAAGTCCCATTTACGAGATACACCACAACTATTACAGATGATACAAACTATCATTTGGAAACCAACATACAGGTGGGCAACGCTGGATGTTTCAGCACTATACACTTCAATACCCCATGGCGGTGGCATTGAAGCAGTTAAATATTTTTTAAGGAAACATGAACAATTTCCAGAATCTCAGCAAAATTTAATATTAAAATCCATCAAATTAGCTTTGGAAAAGAATTACTTTCTTTTTCAGAACAAATTATATTTGCAAAAAAAGGGCAACGCCATGGGGATGAAATTTGCCCCTAATTTTGCAAACCTGTATGTTGGCTGCCTGGAGGAAAATATAATATATGAGAATAATGCATATAAGGACAATAACCTGGTATTTTGGAAGAGATATATAGACGATATCCTGATTATTTTGGATGGAGATCTTCCAAGTTGGTCTATATTTGTAGAAAAACTAAATCTGAATAATATGAATTTAAAATTCACAGGAAGTACAGACATAGATCAGTTTCCTAGATGTAACCCTGTTTAGTTTAAAAAATGAAATAGGTATGAAAGGCTACAGAAAAGAAACAGACACTAATGTTTTTCTGGATGCCCGTAGTGGTCACCATCCAAAATGGATTGAAAATGTGCCCTACGGGCAATTCCATGGATTCAGGAAAAACTGTAGCCGTTTGGAAGATTTTGAGAGTGAAGCTTCAAGGTTAAAAGTACGCTTTCAAGCAAAACATTTGAAATCAGACACTGTAGAGAAAGCATACAAAAAGGCCAAAGGACAGAATAGAAATAATCTGGTTAAAAGTATTGGAAATAGAGATATACCAGGTCTGAAGGCAAAGGGAAGATCAATAAGGATAAAAAGAGATGTCTAAGCTTTGTCACAACATTAAACACTGGCTACACTGAAATCAGAAACATCTTTAAGAAACATTGGGATTTACTTAGAAAGGATCCTTTGTTGAAAGATAACATTGGAAACTATCCAGAAGTGATTTTCAAGAAAAACAAATGTATAAAAAACATTCTAGTTCCAATCATTATTAGAGAACCAAGTAAAGAAAAAAAGAATGTAGGCTTACCATCTCTAACATTTTTTTTTAAATGTTTTAGGAAAAACTGCATTTGCTACAGCCATACACACCACTCAAAGGATTTTAACAAAGTTATTGGAATGGATGATAAGGGTAGAATTTATATTATCAAGGGAAAGCTGAATTGTAAGTCAGAATATGTTGTATATATGCTTGAATGCAAGTGTAACAATCCGCTAAGGTATGTGGGTAGAAATATACGCATCCTAAAAGTGAGATGTCTAGATCATATTAAAAACATAGAGGCGGGCATCCTAAAAACACTCCTAGTAAGACATTTTAAGAATGTACACAATAGTGACCCATCACAATTTTAAATTAAAGCAATAGAGCAGGTACAGGTGGGACCAAGGGGTGGGGGGGGGGGTAGCAGATTATTAGAACTAAGGAAAAGGGAGACCTTCTGGATTCATGCCTTAAAGTGTTTAGATCCAGGGGGTCTCAATAAAGACATTGATTTGGCCGCTTTTCTGTGAGTAACACTAACAAAATAGAAACATTTTTGACAAAAATTAACCCAGAAATTTGTAATTAGTGCAACAATAAGGTTGGTATGGGATATATGTGTAAAAAAAACTCAAAATATATCACAAGGTTTGTTCTTTTATCTGTTTAGTTCTTTTATCTGCATAGTTTCTAATTCATTTAATCAATTTTTTAAAATAATTTTTAGATGTTTTCAAGATGTTTTTAACATATCATTTTTAATATATCATATTTTATACTGTATGGTAGTATATGGTGTAATTGACAGGTATACAATGTTGTATAATGAAGATTTAGCAAAGTTTTATAATAGGTTAAAGTAACTATGTAATTTTATTATAATAGTATACATGTTAGCACATAGTATGAGCATATGTATAAGAAAAGGTTTTCTACCTGCCCCTTTCTTCTTTTTTGATCGTTTTGAAAAGATAATGATCGGATTATCTGGGTTTTTAAATGTAGACACAACTTCTCAATTTGGTATTTGATGGAACTAGTGAAGGGTTGAATGTTATTGACTACTAACAATAGATATGGATGTTTTTTTGGAAATTCGAAATGAATATCATCTTGCCCTTAAGTAAGAAATCAATACATAAGAAATTAAGGTCCCTGCCCTGAACAAATATGGTGACCAGCAACTTGACTAGATAACAGTCAGAGATGCTTATAGAGTACAAATAGGAGGCTTGGGGGGGGGCGTTCCCTACCTCTGATGAAACAACCAATTGCATCGTGAAATGTGTCAGGCCACGCCCCCTCACTAGCTGAAACTTAGATACTGGTGCTACGGCACAATTTCAGTTCCTCCAGCTGTTTGGAGTGATTTTTTATTTTTGAATAATTTGTATTTGGAAGCTTGTGCAGCAATTTTAACAGCATTAATGTGTAAGTTTATTTATACATATGTGAAGACAATAAAGACTTTTTAAATCAACTGGTTCATTTAGGATCCCTGTAAGCCCATACCCCTCATCCCCTCTATAATTTGTATAAAGAAGTCACACAAAGATCATTTGTGAACAGGATTTGGACCTCCCTCCTGAAACGGTTAACCTTCTGCTGGGGAGGTGAGGACTACACCTGCAAGAAAAGAACAAACAATTGGGTGCTTGAGGGATAAGTAACTGAGATCCACAGTGGCTATATGCCACACAGAGCTTCATTCATACTTCATATAAGCTGAGGTTGCTACACGTGAGTGTTCAATTGGCTACATTGTTTTGAATTATTTTAAAGTTACACGACATAATACACTAGGAAGGCCTTTTTTGCTGTGCACCCTTCCCTCTTCTGTTTTATATATATATATATATATATATATATATATATATATATATATATATATATATATATATATATATATATATATATATAGTTATATAGCTATAAATATATAGTTGTCCAAAAAATATATATATAGATAAATATGTATTTACGAATACATAGAAAATATTCTGTTATGTGAAGAACATTGGAATGTGAAATATTCATATCTGCATTTCGGGTTAGCACCCTTGACGATATGTGATCGGGATTGCGATCTGGATATTCTAAATTCATCTTTTCATGCATGTCAGGTTAGCGAGTGAGCAAAAACAGTTTATTTTCAACTCCTAATACAAGCACAAACCAATACACGCAAAAAACTTACTTCTAACGCAGTTAGTGCTCGAACGAGAGGTTAAATAGCACTCCACTTGTAATCTAGTCCCTAATAAGAAATATAATACACTTACATTCGTTTCAAGTTAAAGCACTTTTACCTCACATTTATTTCAGGCCAAAAAAAAAAAAGAAGTAAATCCCTATGTTTAAATAATAACATAAATTAAAAAAACTTATGAGTACAGTGTCCCTTTGATGTAGTATACTAGTTATTGTTCGACCTTCACATAGAATGAATGGAGAGATAACATGGCGAATAGCACAGATCATGTGTGACAGCATATTTTCCATGCGACCTGGTTCCTTAGCTATCTTGAAGGAATAGAACACAATTAATCCATTATATTTAGAATTAGCCATTATCATATTGCCCAGCTATAAAAAGTAAGCTGTGCAAATCACGCGTCCAAAGTTCACAGAGGTTTCTAAGCCAGTGAGCCAAAAATAGCAAACGTTCAATATCTAAAAACCAAAGAGCTTCTATTAAAAGCGCCTACTTAGCCCCTGGAGTATTCCCATCATTTAGTCCTGGGATTTTTTTTTCTTTCCTTTGTACAGAGTGTTGACTGCAAGCTCTTGTAGTTCAGGCAGATAATGACAGTTGGTTTGCTTTGTAGTTTAGCACAGGCTGTGGGTGAAATCTGTCATAATCTCCAAGTCAACAGAAATCAATCAATAAAACAAACAAAAAGCTGTGCGCTGCCATAAAATAGCTTATTAATTGCATGCTATGTTAAAAAACAATTACCAATTCTTGCAATTAATACAACAGTTCCAGGTGGCCAATATTTATTTTTATTTATTTTCCAAAGTAATGTGTTCTCTTAGAATTGTCTGTTCTCTGGGATATTAAAGGGACATTAAACTGACATTGTACATATTACAGATAATGTGAGATTAGAACACATGGCTGATATAAAACCCAACATTTTTCTTTTATGGAACAGATAGAGTATAGAATTATAAACAACTTTCGAAATATAGTAATAATATATAGATATATTGTGAGTTTTGTGTCCCTTTAAGTGGTCAAAACACTGCAACAACTTCAGAATCACAAAGCATGGTAAATGTAAACATCTGTTATAGAAAACTACCTTGCCAGCTAGAATAAGATGTGTTTCAGGGACCTCCCATACAGAATGAGGGGCTGACTGTGGGGTATGATTTGAGTTTCTCGCCAAAAAGCATTACTAGGCAGGCCTGCTTTATAAGGGTGAGATTGTGGCCTGAGGAACTGTGTGACAGTTGAGAGCCCTATAACTAGAACCCCCCCCCCCCCATTACTTTCCCAAACAATAGTTTTTGCTATATTTGTCATATACACACACTGCTATATTTAGGTTTTGCACTGCCATATCTACTCCAAATTCTGTTACCCACTTTCTCCAGGGAGTTATGTATGTATGTTATTTCCAACAAAAACTTCTTATAAAAAAATGGAAGCAAGTGTTATTTGATGTGGTCATTTTAAATAACCCTTCATAGTCAAATGGATATCTAATAATTCAACAAAGCAAAGCATCATTTACACTTTTATCCCTTCTATGGCAAAAGTTCTCCATGTCTTCGAGGACGTGGCCACCTATATGCACCATTAACTGCATAAATGCTGAGGTCACAGCCATAACACTTCCATCTGCACCAAGGTCATATGGGTTAAACAGGCTGATTGCTGTGTAAGCCATAATCTCAGTCATGTGTCAGCCTCCTGTCCCATGATCACTTGCTCCTTGCTCTCCTTTTCCTGGCACTCATCTCCATTAACAAGAGCATTCTATTGTTGGCAACCAAATAATCCTGGTAGTGTAAATTGACCAAAAAAAAGTGAATTATAGAAGCAGAGCCAACCCCCCTTCTTCTCGTATGTAAAATAAAAATGCACCCCCACATGGGCCTAGTTGGTCTAAGTCAAAATATACCCATGTATATATTTTTTTATATATATATATACATATATATATATATATATATATATATATTTATTTAATAACACAATATTTAGCCTCTTTTTTAATAGAAAATAAATCCATGTTTATTTTTCTC
Organism: Bombina bombina; assembly: GCF_027579735.1. Taxonomy (NCBI): domain Eukaryota; kingdom Metazoa; phylum Chordata; class Amphibia; order Anura; family Bombinatoridae; genus Bombina; species Bombina bombina. The sequence goes on from NC_069499.1 coordinate 1,276,485,656, forward strand.
TTAGTGAAAAGCTCCTTACATGAAGCTTCATGAAAAACCATTTGCTTAAATGTTTGTGAAGTATAACCTAAGCCAAAAACTGTGGGAGAGAATCAATGTCTTATGGGATTTAAGCAAAAACTGCAGAGAAGGCTCCAGAGTACACAATCTCTGGTGGTCTGTGCTTAAAAAAGCTTTTAACACAGCCGATTTTAGATTAAAAATGTTGAAACTTTGGAAGTAGTTGTAAATAAGAATACGATCCTTTTCATCCATTTTGTAAAATGCCAAATCATTAAACGCTTTATTGCTATATTTCTACACTTAAAGGGACACTAGCCCCTTAAATTGAGAGTATACACCAATTTTAAATTAACTACATGTAATAGACACTACTATAATGTCCCACCACGATACAGACCGCTCAGATTCACAAAGACTGCAGACGCCACCGGATTTGATGGGAAAGCTATGGTGTGTAACAGCCGAGGCGGTGCACGCCCATAAGCGGCCAGTTCCGCCACAAGACAATAGACAAGAAAAAAGAAAAACGGGCTGCACCATACAGGAATAAAGTTAAAAAATAACTTTTAATGATGCAAAATAAAAACAAGGTACATGGAGGTAGCAAAGGCAAGGCTCCTTAAACGTTTTGTGCCGGTACTTGGCACTTAGTCATAGGAATACCTGCTATGGTACTGACCCTCCATATTTAAAGGGGCAGTATCCAATCACCAAGTGAATATAAAAATACACACGTGTTAACTTTTAAAACATGCATAATACACCTGTTGATTATGGATTTACAGAGAGTGAAAACTACAAATACAGAAAGAGTTACCATTGAAGAAATTCAGCATATGTGAATAAAAAATTAAGAATTTAGCCATTAATCTCATGTAAACTAAGTCTGACTACAATCAACATAATGCTTAGGTCCATATAGATAATTAGACAAAGATTATAACATTTGCATGTTTTAGGACACAATAGAATGAGTTTAGCCCCATATGTATAATAAGGGCATATATACCCTATGAAAATTGTTCACACCACCAAACTTATGGGAACACTTATATGCGCTCTCAGGCACAATGAACATAGATTATATATAACAGATGTAAAATACAGAATGGATCAAATTGGAATTAGATAAAGTGAAGGGTAACTTCTGAAAGTATTCATTATTCTATGTAGCCAATACTATAGTATTTAAGTTTAGTTTAGTTCCAATTGGGCCAAAAATCAAACATAGACAATTGGCTAATAGTGGTTGAATGGTAGGACCAGTCATACACATGCAATTTTAAAATCTATTTCACAAAATAGCACATATCCCATTCCCTATTTAAACATAAGGGGGTAATGGTTCTCAATTTATATATCCAGTAAAGTTCCCGCTTTTGCAATAGTTTAAATTTGTTACCCCCTCTAGGTGGGGAAATAATTTTATCAATAACTTTCACACTAATATGAAATTTGTGAGTCATGTGTACTAAATTGAAATGTCTAGCTACTGTTGAATCTTTGTTAAAGTTCTTGGTATCTTCAATATGTTCCCTAACTCTGGATCTAAGTTCCCTAGTTGTTTGGCCTACATACTGTTGGGAACAATTATACTATAATGTATTTTTCCCATTTACCGTTCTTAAAGGGACAGTCAACACTAAAATTGTTATTATTTAAAAAGATAGATAATGCCTTTACTAACCATTCCCCAGCTTTGCACAACCAACATTGTTATATGGATATACTGTATAACATTTAAACCTCTTAAATTTCTGCCTGTTTCTAAGCCACTAAAGATAGCCTCTTATCACATGCTTTTTTATTTTATTATCAGAACAGGAGACTGCTAGTTCGTGTGGGCCATACAGATAACATGTAAAAATGTTTGAAATCCCGTCTTTTAGAGGAAGAAACATTTTTTTGAATGCAATGTCCCCTTAAAGGGAATGTGATCTTTAACCAAGCTCATTATCAGCATGATGATATCAATACCTTTAGTTGTAGATACTGAATATTTCTAATACCCTATTGCCTCTCGATGGACGAGTCATTGTTTTAAGTGTAAACACAAAGAGAGCTATCAATTGTGTTCCACTCTTGCATTCATAATAGAGTAGAACAATACAGGAGCAAGCCACTGGCAGGGTTTCTCTGCAAACTCACCATGAAAGATAGATGAGCTTGGAGTGCCTAATATGATTGTGAAGTGCTGCCAAGTTTCCAGAGAATGTGTTTGATAAGGATTAGGTATCTGCACTGTACTAGATATTAGCTCTGGTGTGGGAATACAATGTGTTACACAGGAGCAAGTAAGAATAGCAGCAGTCTAAGTTTAATACAGATAGCTAAATGCAGACAACTTCACGCCTGCTATAATTAAGCCTTCAGTTTACAGTGTACTTGTTGAAGCAGATGTACAGAACCCTATATTTGGACTGTCAAACAGCGCTAGTGTGATAGTATCAGAGACTCCTAGGTTACACAAACAAACAGAGTTAATCAGTTTGTGTTGGACACGGGCCAGGTTTCAAGAAAGTGAGATCCCCATAAGGCACAGGGTGGCGTAGTACTGACATGATAATATGCATCACTAGCTCTGTGTTTACTGAGCATCTTAAATGGAATAATTTAACAATTAACAATTTATTTAACCAAAAACATTTTTTCTTTGCTTCATATATATCGTATTTGCCGTTGTCTTGCTATACAGACAGGATTTAGCAGTGTTGGAAAAAGGAATGGTCTTCTCTTCTCTTCAGAAAGGGAATATTGTAAGAAATAAACTCACATTGTTTTATAGTCCCTGAACAAAGTGATAAACTTTGGGGGGTAAGATGTATGTTGCTTGTGCTGTAATTTTTTTACTCTGTAAAGTTTAAATATCTTAAAAATGTAATTCCCACCCAATCTGCCCAGCCCACCCCCATTAAACCAACTTGGGCCTGTCATTCGGTGGGAGGGGGGGAGTGTTAAGGTCTTCTTTTAATTTTTTTAGGCTTCACCCCTATGTTTTGGTAATGATACCTGGGTGTTGTATAGATAATTTTCTCACTTGAAAGTAGACAATGGGACTATCGGCCTTTATTTCTTTTTACTCATTGCCTGTGCCTTTGCCATCTCTTCTCCATGTCTATGCCATATTTTTTCACCTATATTTTTTATCTCCCTATTTATTTTGTAAATGAGAAAGATAAATTATGTTCATATGATTTCCAGAATTCCATTATAAATTAAGATATTGTGTATTCCAAATGATCTAATCCAGTTTTTCAGCCCTTGAGATTTTAGTAATATTCTATTATTTATAGGCTTGGAAATACTCTGTGGGCCATTGACCATGATACAAATAGCATAGGCTGGCTTTATAACCAACAGCTTGAAGCTCAGCCAACGTCTAGTCAAAGTAAAGAGACTTTTGTAAGAACTTCCAGTTTATCAATAATTAAGCAGTGGTGGGAAAATAATTTACAGAAAACTGTGGCGCCAAATGTAAAGTGTGTCCTAGTTAACATGTGCTTATTGATACCTTGTGATCTTGGGGTCTTTGATCAATTATGATGGATTCATATGTAGAAACTTTATATACATAAAATACAGTTGTCTGTTTTCAAGAAAGTTGCACTTTCCATGAAGCTGACATTTTGCACTCTACAGCTTGTTTCTTTATAAAACCACACTAAGCTCTGAGCTTGCATATTTGTTGCTGAGAAGTATTTGCCTTGTTCAGAAGATGTAACAAACTAGAGATTCAGCAACCTAAATATTGACGAAGTAGCGACAACCAAACACAGAACAGTGTTTTAAACTACCACTAAATACAGGGCATAATTAACATGTGCATAATAACAAGACAATGCAATAACACTTACTCTGAATTTAAAATAATCAGTAGATTTTTTTTGGACAAATTTATTTCCTCCCCATTTGCTGGCCCCTGTATCATGTGACAGCAATTAGCCAATCACAGACTATTATACATATACCCTTTGAACATGCTTAGTAGGAGTTAGTGCCTCAAAAAGTGTTTATATAAAAAGAATGTGCAAAATTTGATAATAGAAGTAAATTAGAAAGTCTCTTGAAACTGCATGCTCTATCTGAATCATGAAAGTTTGACTTTAGTGTCCCTTTAAAGGACAAAAATAGAGTCTCTATCATTTTGTGCATTTTAAAATATGATATTCTAACTAAAAAAAAATACCTTGGAAAATACTATATTTTTCAATTAGCCATAAATTACTTTACGATCAGCTCTGGATCAGCTGTGAATATGCTGTTAACCAATCCGAAGCCGATATGCAAATATGGGTGTAAAGTTGAAAGAGGCAGAGACACTTTCTAATAGTAGTGCACAGCCTAATTTGTCTATCGTATACTGAATAATGAACCCTTGTTTTGTGAAATAACCTTGAAAAATAAAGACACAAGACATTTGTATCGCAAATTAAAGGTCACTTTATTAATTAAAGGCAATTGAAAATTGTCATAAAGCAATGGGTCCCACAAATACTAATTCAGTAACTAAGTTGGTGGCATAACATAACATAACCTTAATATTTTATTCAACAAGGGGAGCACTGCCCCAACCCCTTAAATATTGAGTGGGATAGGAGCAGTGAGGAAAACCTTGGTCACTAGCAATAGATTTACAAGAATTCAGCAAGAGTTTATTATAGATTTATTGGAAATAATTATTTATTTTAATTATTTTTTAATTCAAGATGAATTTTATATGCAGAAATAAGGTACTGCCATGGCATCTAATATCGCTCCCACCTATGCATATATATATATATGAATCAGTATAAAGAAAAGTTTGAGAACCAGTTGTTTTTGCTATATGGCGCCACATGGTGATCATATTTTTGGCTTGTCCTTGTGAGTCTAGAGGAGATGGGACAGAAATTTGCCGGAAGGGGCTATCCAAAGAAAAATATTTAAAAGGTGGTAGAAAAAGAGTATTATATTCCAGACAGAATAGAGGAAAAATTGATAGAATAGCTTTTTTAATTTCAATTCAATTAAATTAAGCACCAAGATTTTTAGGATTATTAAAAAATACTGGTATATACACTGTGTGCAGAATTATTAGGCAAATGAGTATTTTGACCACATCATCCTCTTTATGCATGTTGTCTTACTCCAAGCTGTATAGGCTCGAAAGCCTACTACCAATTAAGCATATTAGGTGATGTGCATCTCTGTAATGAGAAGGGGTGTGGTCTAATGACATCAACACCCTATATCAGGTGTGCATAATTATTAGGCAACTTCCTTTCCTTTGGCAAAATGGGTCAAAAGAAGGACTTGACAGGCTCAGAAAAGTCAAAAATAGTGAGATATCTTGCAGAGGGATGCAGCACTCTTAAAATTGCAAAGCTTCTGAAGCGTGATCATAGAACAATCAAGCGTTTCATTCAAAATAGTCAACAGGGTCACAAGAAGCGTGTGGAAAAACCAAGGCGCAAAATAACTGCCCATGAACTGAGAAAAGTCAAGCGTGCAGCTGCCAAGATGCCACTTGCCACCAGTTTGGCCATATTTCAGAGCTGCAACATCACTGGAGTGCCCAAAAGCACAAAGTGTGCAATACTCAGAGACATGGCCAAGGTAAGAAAGGCTGAAAGACGACCACCACTGAACAAGACACACAAGCTGAAACGTCAAGTCTGGGCCAAGAAATATCTCAAGACTGATTTTTCTAAGGTTTTATGGACTGATGAAATGAGAGTGAGTCTTGATGGGCCAGATGGATGGGCCCGTGGCTGGATTGGTAAAGGGCAGAGAGCTCCAGTCCGACTCAGACGCCAGCAAGGTGGAGGTGGAGTACTAGTTTGGGCTGGTATCATCAAAGATGAGCTTGTGGGGCCTTTTCGGGTTGAGGATGGAGTCAAGCTCAACTCCCAGTCCTACTGCCAGTTTCTGGAAGACACCTTCTTCAAGCAGTGGTACAGGAAGAAGCCTGCATCCTTCAAGAAAAACATGATTTTCATGCAGGACAATGCTCCATCACACGCGTCCAAGTACTCCACAGCGTGGCTGGCAAGAAAGGGTATAAAAGAAGAAAATCTAATGACATGGCCTCCTTGTTCACCTGATATGAACCCCATTGAGAACCTGTGGTCCATCATCAAATGTGAGATTTACAAGGAGGGAAAACAGTACACCTCTCTGAACAGTGTCTGGGAGGCTGTGGTTGCTGCTGCACGCAATGTTGATGGTGAACAGATCAAAACACTGACAGAATCCATGGATGGCAGGCTTTTGAGTGTCCTTGCAAAGAAAGGTGGCTATATTGGTCACTGATTTGTTTTTGTTTTGTTTTTGAATGGCAGAAATGTATATTTGTGAATGTTGAGATGTTATATTGGTTTCACTAGTAAAAATAAATAATTGAAATGGGTATATATTTGTTTTTTGTTAAGTTGCCTAATAATTATGCACAGTAATAGTCACCTGCACACACAGATATCCCCCTAAAATAGCTATAACTAAAAACAAACTAAAAACTACTTCCAAAACTATTCAGCTTTGATATTAATGAGTTTTTTGGGTTCATTGAGAACATGGTTGTTGTTCAATAATAAAATTAATCCTCAAAAATACAACTTGCCTAATAATTCTGCACTCCCTGTATTAAGGGAATGTCATTGCAGGCATATACAAGATCACCAAGTATTAGGGATAGACTGGTGATGGCAGATGTAGGTTAATGAATAGAGAAATTGAGAGGATTTTATTTCTAAAAAAAATAAATCTGTTGCCTAGTTATATCTTGGATAAACTGTAATTTAAATATAGTACACTGGGGAGCGATAGTTTGTTAGCAATGATGAAGTCAGCAAGGAAGAGGTTAATACAATTAGTAGTGAGCCACCTGGCGAAAGATATAAAGGTGTGGTATGTGGTACACCTAAACACGACATGATTAAAGTCATAAGGCCTGAAACGTGGTCTGTATTTTTATCCACTATGTTGGAATAAAAAGATTTTGTTGAAGATTTGACACAGTGCTGCTGTTTGTTCTTATCTGGATATACTTGAGATGCAGGACCCAACAGCGAACACGTGAGTTATAGAATGTGCTGGACATACTATTATTTCTTTAGTCGCCCCTTAAATGTCTGAAAAGAAAAACTGGTGACCAGTAAAAACATGGCCACCCCATTTGTCAAACAGCTCAAGTTGGGACATGCAGTTTTCCCGTAACGAAAGTGTGCTGTTTCCACCTGTTCCCACCTACACCATATGCAGCCTCTTGGCCCAACCTGCACCCAACCCACCGCCAATTTTTGCTACCCAAAAAAGAGGGGATATGCCACCTGACTAAATTTGACCCTTAACTTACCATTTCTGAGAGATAGCTCTTTTTGCTCTCTAAGAACAGGTCCAATCCTGTATCTAACAAGTGCACTTCATCAGGTCTATAGAGCTCATCTTTATCTGTCTTAATTCTCTCATAAGTAAAGAGTTTGTGTGTGACTGACACTTCCAAAATTAAAGCTTATTGTTTAATCATACTGTTAACACTTTTCATTGAACGGCAACCACCCTTTTGTTACTCTAAGGACCCGAAGATCTAAAGGTCTCTGTACTGACGAGATTATTAACGAATTCTTACCAGTACTTTTATTTCACTGGTGAAATGATCTAAAGCCACTTTTTACCCTAAAAAAACAGGGTGTCTGGCTAAGGAGCGCATACTGCAATTTTGTATAGGAAGGAGACGCATACATTACAAAAGTGCACAATGAAATTCGTAATCTATAAGTCACACAAAATGAATAACTGAACAATTCACATGAAAAAAAAAATTGTATTGTTAAAGGGATATGAAACCCAACATTTTTCTTTCATGATTCAGATAGAGAATACAATTTTAAACAACTTACCAATTTACTTCTATTGTTTTATTTGCTTCCTTCTTTTTTTATCCTTTGCTGAAAGGTTTATCTAGGAAAGTTCAGGAGCAGCAAAGAACCTAGGTTCTAGCTGCTGATTGGTGGCTGCATATATATACCGATTGTCATTGGCTCACCCATGTGTTCTGTTAGAAACCAGTAGTGCATTGTTGCTCCTTCAACAAATGATACCAAGAGAATGAAACAAAGTAGATAATAAAAGTAAATTAAAAAGTTGTTTAAAATTGTATTCTCTATCTGAATCATGAAAGAAAAAAAATTGGGTTTCATGTCCCTTTAAAGTGCATTGAAAATCGTAAAGAAATTGTTCACCAAAAATCGTATATTATCAAAAACGTAAAATTTGTATAAATCATATTAATTATGCACAGCGTAAATCATAATTTAAGTACACTGGATGTGTAAACAAACACATAGAAATTCTTACTTATTAGTACAAAATGGTTGTTTTTTGTAAAATGGGCTGAACATGGGTGTTCCATTGGCGTAAATTAAATTTTCTCTCAAATCCCAGCGTAATTATCTAAACATTTTTGCTCTACAGATCTCACAGTTTTTTCTCACCAGTTAAAAGGTGGCAAGCTTTTATTAAAATACTCAAAACACTAATTACTCTGAAAGAAAAACCTATGAATATGAACATAACATTGAATTTAAGGTACAGTGCATTGAAAACAATATATTTTGATTTGTAATAGGCATGAAATTCAGGTTTAAACAAAAATCGGTTTCTCCCTCTGTACTTTGTCCTCCATTGTGAACGTTCACATAGCAGAGAGCTCTCACTATTTTTTTAATAGGCATCAGCCCATTTTCTTTGATAATTGCACCAAGACGTTTCCCTGCAAGGCTAAACCTGGGTTTTCACATTTTTGGTGCCAAACATTTGATCATTGGACCAATACGTCTCTCCAATGAAGCCTTGGAATAATGGGTGACCATGCTATCTTCAGGCTTATGTCATCTGGCAAGCAGCCAATGTATGTCTAATTTAATTGCAGCAATAAAATGTAACTTTTGCTGTGTACCTGTATTATTTCCAACTAGGTGTATGACTAATATGTCAGGTGTTTCCTATTTTGCAGCTGCTTGATTAATTACCTGGGTGAATCGCTACCATCTCATCCCTCGTCTACCTAACCATTTTATGTTCATTATTTAACTATCTATGCCCTACTGCTGACCCCATTTCTCACTAAATGCAGTCCTGATTGTAGGCCGGTGTATATACCAATGGCTGACTATCTATGTTCTGATGCTTTTCTTTGCTTTCCTGCAGGGGAGGGCTGGCAAATTTTGGCCCAGGGGGCAAGTACAACCCAGTGACCCAGTTTTCAACTTTTAGACACCCAAGAAATTATTAAGTAAGATTGTTTAAAATTAGTGCATTTTAATGAAAACTATATCATGGAAACATCCAGAACCTGATATAGAATCTGGTTGCCAAAGTTACTTCAGTTATGCAGTGAAATTTAAAGAAGCAGCCTTGCTGATGAATGCTACAACTACCATCTCTGCTGCAATAAGAACCCTTATTATGGGGGGGGGCACTTCTGGGTTTGTCACAGGTGTTCCAGGGTCAGCGTGGGGGTAGGTGGAGTGGCAGGTGTTCTGAACAGGTGTTCTGGGGGTGTGGTTAGGCAGCTGTTGGCTGTGGCCAGCCTTAAAAGGACAGGGGCAAGGAAAAATAATCTTTACCTTTTTACCCTCCTCCTTTTTCAGCCCAATGGAAGTGTCATATAGAAGCTTCCCCTGTAGAACTGCTACTGGTTTGTACCAGTGACTTGAGTGCAAGGAGTTCTGAATCTCTGAACTTATATGTTGAGTCAACTATCTGTTTACATAAATAATTAACAATAAACAGTTTTTAGGGAGCTGTGGGAAAGTGGAGTTATTGGCATTATAACTCAAAATAATGAAAGTCTTAATTACACCCTGACTGAGCTTTTAGGTATCTGTACTGACAACACAACTCTAAAGTTAATTAAGGTCAGTGAAGGGCAACTAGTAGCATCTTAACTCTTTTTTTGCCCACAGTAAAAGTGATAATAATGGATTGGAGAGCCGGTTAACTAATAATCAAATTTAAAAAATGCATGATTGTGTGTTTTGTGCAGTAAATAAAATAACATTAAAACACCTCCGGTGTAAAAAATTGTGTTTTGTCCCATACTCACTCAAGAGTCCAAAAAAGCAATTCTGTAACCTACAAAATGCTGCAAATTGCCTAAACCCTAAATCCAACACATATTTTAATGTGCACACCATAAAAGTATATTACTTGTTCCGTTTTGACTGCATCATTTTTCCTTAACAATTTTGATCAGGATCGGGTAAAGTTGTGACATGATTTTCACATTGTGTGTTCATTGGTGTTCTTTTTTACCCTGTCACCTTTGCAACCTTTAATGAAGAACACACTGTGTGTTGTTCTGTGCCTGTGAATTGGTTCTGTATAGCTCCTGGTTTTGCTTTTCTGAATTCTCAGTTTTTGCCCCAGCTTGTTTTATGGTTTTTGCCTCATTCTTTGTTCCTTGTCTCGAGTTGCCTTCAAATATTTACCTTTCTTGAACTGACCACTTTTCTTCCTAAACCCTTGTCTTGGATTGCCTTCATATACTGACCATGCTTGAACTGACCACTCTCCTACCTAAGCCCTTGTCTCGGGTTGCCTTTAAACACTGACCTTGCTTGAACTGACCACTCTCCTGCCTAATCCCTTGTCTCTGGATGTCTTCAGATACTGACCTTGCTTGAACTGACCACTCTCCTGCCTAAACCTTTGTCTCAGATTGCCTTCAGATACTGACCTTGCTTGAACTGACCACTCTCCTGTGCTTAGGCAGGAGAGAGGTCAGTTCAAGCAAGGTCAGTATCTGAAGGCAATCAGATTTCTTTGTGGTACAGACCTTGCTTGAACTGGCAACTCTCCTGCCTGAGCCCTTGTTTTGGATTATCTCCTGGTACAGCTCTCCTGTCCAGCCCCTGTTTCAGTACCATCCTCACATTATTTACCTCAGCTTACTGTAACCTACCTTTTGTTTATTTCAATGCATCTTCCTCCTTGTACTGCTGGTGGGTCACATCCTGAAGTTAATCCAGGTAGCCAGGTGAGTCAACGTCCCTCTTTATTCCCTGTATCCGTTTACGGACTTGACATCATTGTTGACAACATGCAGATTTAAAGGGATGCTAAACAAAAAAAAACATTTCATGATTCAGATAGAGCATGCAATTTTTGGTTTAGAACCTGGGTTACGCTTGCATATTTTTTAACAAATGTAGCCACCAATCAGCAAGTGTTACCCAAAGTTCTGAACCAAAAATGGGCCGGCTCCTAAGCTTACATTCTTGCTTTTCAAATAAAGATACCAAGAGAACGAAGAAAAATTGATAATAGGAGTAAATTAGAAAGTTGTTTAAAATTGCATGCTCTATCTGAATCATAAAAGAAAAAAATTGTGTTTAGTATCACTTTGAGCAAGTCATGTAATGCAAGTAAAATATATGTAATAATGGAAAGTTAGTTTGAAATTAATTTCCACTTATATGATTGAAAGTGTTTTTTTAAATGTATTTATTTATTTTCCTTTTGCACCTCATCATTTCTAAATTGTAATTTTTTAAAACTTTTATTTTAAATATAACTTTGTGTAGATTACAAAATAATCTGTTGTCTTTTTGTCATTGCTGTCTAATCCTGGGAAATTGGAAGTAATATAACTGAACAACAGATGCAGGTTATCTCTGACTGTACATCAAACAGGCTTAAATCACTGACCTAATTCCTGCACAGATCAATCTTAATTGACCAATGGATTTTAATCAAAACAAGTGCGGATGTTCAGTTTAATTATTTGTCTTGGGACAAGATGTGAGATCTTACTCAAAACTAGTAAAGACTTCCCATTAGAAATAAAGCCAAACAGCTAATCTGCTTGAAATTTAATCAATGGTGAAATTCATTCAGTACTACAGAAGTCACTTGCTGACCAATATTTCTGCATTAGCTGGAATTTTTCTGAAAAATCCTGCTTTTGTACAATTGCTGTTTGAGGGGGATTTATTCATTATTTGTGTAAAATATCACCCAAATTATCAAATCATAGATCCCATTAATATCAATAAAGGGCATTTAGTACATACAAATCTTTTAAACCTAAGACTTCTTTTGGCTAAATGAATGGGATATTCATGTATAAGAAGACAGTAAAAACAGGTTTTTGTTTTTGTTGTTTTGTCTAAAAAAAAATAATAAAAATAAAAACTAAAAGATTTTACTGTAATTAATTAACTAACACTTTCTTGTTAGGATTGCATAAACAGGTACCTTTCCAACAGAGCTGTGAGATGTATCCTTATTTAATAAGTGGAGATAATCCATGAGATTAAAATCATTCATTACATAAAATAATTACATAATAAAATGAAATTATCATTTCTTCTGCTGACTGTGTTTACTCTGCTCTATAGCTTGGATCTAAGGCCAAAAACTTTTAGTATAGGTGGGGATACCACCAGCTAAATCAACTATTTCAAATGCCAATATAATGGTAAAGGAAATACTTGTAAACAATTAAATACACTCCAGCAACAATTAAATACACTCCAGCAGGTAAAGTGGATAATGAAGAATGAATTAAAGGGAGGATATTTTTCAGTAAACTGTCCCTTTAACATAAAGTTTTATAAGAGCAAGCACACTGATAAGATTTAACCAGGTTCAAGTACAATGAAAAAAGGGAGATTCCAAACTCTTCTGTTAAAAAAATTACCTTTTTTTATTCATACCAGCTGCTCCTGAGCCTACCTAGGTATGTGTTTCAACAAAGGATACAAAGAGAACAAAGGTTATTTGATTATAAATGTAAAATGAAAAGTTGTTTAAAATTGCTTTCTATATCTGAATCATAAAAATTTAATTTTTACTTTACTGTCCCTTTAATAATGTTTAGAACTAAGTTACAGCTCTTACATGTTTGAGAGCAGCTCTGCGAGTGTGATTTATATCTGATTATTATACTACTGCCTTTTTTTTGCTCTTCTTTGGAGGAAAATTACCACCAGCTAAATCAACTATTTCAAATGCCAATATAATGGTAAAGGAAATACTTATAAACAAATTAATACACTCCAGCAGGTAAAGTGGATAATTAAGAACAAGGGAGGACATTTTTCAGTAAACTGTCCCTTTCCTATAAAGTTTTATAAGAGCAAGCACACTGATAGGATTTAGCCAGGTTCAAGTACAATGAAAAAGGGAGATTGCAGACTCTTCTGTTAAAAAAAATACCTTTTTTTTCTTCATACTGTCAAGGCTATGACTTGTTATAGGATCTCAACTGCAGACTGCTACAACCTTTTGGGAATGTATCACTTAATCACAGAACTAATATGGAGAATTAGTCCTCAGTGACCACAGTGAGATTTGATAGTGGATATCTATTTTGTTTGAGCTGTGGTATTACTCAATTGTCACAGAGTAATATGTAGTATCAATTCCTATTTGTAGAGGAATAAGTAATAAGGTATGCAGTAAATAGAGCAAAATCCCTTAATTCACTTAGCAGGGTATTGTAAGATCTATTATAAGAGTTCTTTCACAAGTACCAACTGAAGTTGTAAGGAAACTATACTGCTGAGCACAATGCAGATAATTATGCTGTGAAGGAGGAAAAGCAGTATTAGTGTTAATGCAAATCTGGCTCCTAGGACAACACTTTGTTTGCAGACTCTATTTGGTGCCAGAATGAGTGGATGAATCTATATGTATTCACAGGACTGAAGCGTCTGGAGGTGCAGGCTGACAGAGTATGTGTGGCTCAGCTGTCTCAGGCTGCACAGAGCTAGGCGTTCTGCCTTTGTATGAGGAGAGCTGTCAGAGGGCGCAGCTGCTGCATTCAGCCCGGAGTGTGAGCGGGGGGCGTGGTCGAGTTCCGTGACCGGAACGTTATTGAAACAGATATCACAGTCCCAAAAAGCAGGGGAATAAGCAGGTACCTTATTATCTTATTATGGTCCAACACAGTGAGAGTAAGTGCGGAGTCCTCTGTGTATGTTCCTCTGTGAGAAATCCTCTGTCAATGATCCTGTAGCAGAGATCCTGAACGCTGCCGTAATACAGCTGCTTGAGAAGTAGGTAGGTAGGTATACTCGGTTGTAATCCAAGGAAGTTCAGCAAGATAGGATTTAAGTAGGTAAAGACCAAAGCAAAAGGTCACTGAAATTCTAAGTCTGCAGAGAGACACAGCTTGGGCATAGTTTCAGGCTGCAAACTCAATAACTAAGCACCTGTTTAAGGTGCAGAGAACACTTAAATAGGGGAGTGGTAAAGCTGAGCAGGAATTCTAAGGTGAAAGAGAAAACCTGGTGTGGAATCCTGTCAGATCCCCCCCCTCAAGCAAGCCGACCCACGGCTTGGGGTTTAGGTCTATGATGGTAGCGCTTGTGGAAGCGGGCAATAAGCCTGGGGGCATCGAGGTTGGAGAAAGGTTCCCAGGAGTCATCTTCAGGTGAATATCCTTTCCAACGTACAAGGTATTCAAGAATACTGTTAAAAACCCTAGTATCCAGAACATCCTGAACTTCGAAGGTATCCACATCCATAAGTGCAGGTTTAGGAGGTAGTACAACGTCATGTGAGACTGATGAAGTGACAGGCTTCAGGAGTGAAACATGGAAGGACGGGTGAAATTTGAGAGAAGAAGGAAGATCGAGAACTACTGCATTCTCATTTATGATTCGGATGATGGGAAACGCACCAATGAAGAGAGTGACAAGCTTCTTGCTGGGTATTTGTAGACGTAGAAATTTGCTGGACAGCCAAACCTTATCACCAATGGCATAATGAGGAGCAGGCCTTCTTCTGAGATCATAGAATCGCTTTTGCGAAGCTTGAGTCTGTTGTATGTTTTTCTTTAGTAGCTGAAAGTTTTCTGTCAGATTACGGAGTAAATCATCTACAGATGGTAACATCTCTGCTTCTGAATAGTTGAAGGTTAATCTTGGATGATATGCATAGTTCGCATAGAAAGGTGTCATATTGGTGGATGAGTTTAGAGTATTGTTATACGAAAACTCCTCCATAGTGAGGAACTTCATCCAGTCCTGTTGATTATATGCGCAATAGCATCTTAAATATTGCTCTAACCAGTGATTAATTCTTTCTGTTTGCCCATTTGTTTGAGGGTGGTATGAAGTAGATAGGCGATGGTCAATTTGTAGCACTTTAGTGAGATGTTTCCAGAATCGGGAGGTAAACTGGCTATCTCTATCGGTTGTTAGAATGGTAGGTAGACCATGGATTCTTACGATGTTGTCCAGGAAGAGCTGAGCTGTCTCAAAAGAGGAGGGGAGTTTGTGGAAAGGGATGAAGTGTGCCATCTTAGTCAAGAGATCAGTTACAACAAAGATGGTATTTGTACCTGAACTGGTCAACAATAAAGTCCATACCTAAGTGGTTCCATGGTAGGTCTGGGATTGGCATTGGCATTAGAAGTCCATATGGGAGTTTTTTTTCTGCCTTAGAAGAGGTACAAATGATGCAGGATCTGATGTAGTCCTTTATGCTGGAAATCAAGTTAGGCCACCAGTAGTGTCTTTTTATTAATTCTAGAGTTCTGGAGGTGCAGGCTGACAGAGTATGTGTGGCTCAGCTGTCTCAGGCTGCACAGAGCTAGGCGTTCTGCCTTTGTATGAGGAGAGCTGTCAGAGGGCGCAGCTGCTGCATTCAGCCCGGAGTGTGAGCGGGGGGCGTGGTCGAGTTCCGTGACCGGAACGTTATTGAAACAGATATCACAGTCCCAAAAAGCAGGGGAATAAGCAGGTACCTTATTATCTTATTATGGTCCAACACAGTGAGAGTAAGTGCGGAGTCCTCTGTGTATGTTCCTCTGTGAGAAATCCTCTGTCAATGATCCTGTAGCAGAGATCCTGAACGCTGCCGTAATACAGCTGCTTGAGAAGTAGGTAGGTAGGTATACTCGGTTGTAATCCAAGGAAGTTCAGCAAGATAGGATTTAAGTAGGTAAAGACCAAAGCAAAAGGTCACTGAAATTCTAAGTCTGCAGAGAGACACAGCTTGGGCATAGTTTCAGGCTGCAAACTCAATAACTAAGCACCTGTTTAAGGTGCAGAGAACACTTAAATAGGGGAGTGGTAAAGCTGAGCAGGAATTCTAAGGTGAAAGAGAAAACCTGGTGTGGAATCCTGTCAGATCCCCCCCCTCAAGCAAGCCGACCCACGGCTTGGGGTTTAGGTCTATGATGGTAGCGCTTGTGGAAGCGGGCAATAAGCCTGGGGGCATCGAGGTTGGAGAAAGGTTCCCAGGAGTCATCTTCAGGTGAATATCCTTTCCAACGTACAAGGTATTCAAGAATACTGTTAAAAACCCTAGTATCCAGAACATCCTGAACTTCGAAGGTATCCACATCCATAAGTGCAGGTTTAGGAGGTAGTACAACGTCATGTGAGACTGATGAAGTGACAGGCTTCAGGAGTGAAACATGGAAGGACGGGTGAAATTTGAGAGAAGAAGGAAGATCGAGAACTACTGCATTCTCATTTATGATTCGGATGATGGGAAACGCACCAATGAAGAGAGTGACAAGCTTCTTGCTGGGTATTTGTAGACGTAGAAATTTGCTGGACAGCCAAACCTTATCACCAATGGCATAATGAGGAGCAGGCCTTCTTCTGAGATCATAGAATCGCTTTTGCGAAGCTTGAGTCTGTTGTATGTTTTTCTTTAGTAGCTGAAAGTTTTCTGTCAGATTACGGAGTAAATCATCTACAGATGGTAACATCTCTGCTTCTGAATAGTTGAAGGTTAATCTTGGATGATATGCATAGTTCGCATAGAAAGGTGTCATATTGGTGGATGAGTTTAGAGTATTGTTATACGAAAACTCCTCCATAGTGAGGAACTTCATCCAGTCCTGTTGATTATATGCGCAATAGCATCTTAAATATTGCTCTAACCAGTGATTAATTCTTTCTGTTTGCCCATTTGTTTGAGGGTGGTATGAAGTAGATAGGCGATGGTCAATTTGTAGCACTTTAGTGAGATGTTTCCAGAATCGGGAGGTAAACTGGCTATCTCTATCGGTTGTTAGAATGGTAGGTAGACCATGGATTCTTACGATGTTGTCCAGGAAGAGCTGAGCTGTCTCAAAAGAGGAGGGGAGTTTGTGGAAAGGGATGAAGTGTGCCATCTTAGTCAAGAGATCAGTTACAACAAAGATGGTATTTGTACCTGAACTGGTCAACAATAAAGTCCATACCTAAGTGGTTCCATGGTAGGTCTGGGATTGGCATTGGCATTAGAAGTCCATATGGGAGTTTTTTTTCTGCCTTAGAAGAGGTACAAATGATGCAGGATCTGATGTAGTCCTTTATGCTGGAAATCAAGTTAGGCCACCAGTAGTGTCTTTTTATTAATTCTAGAGTTCTTTGGATACCTGGGTGTCCAGACAGGGGAGGTACATGGTAGTCTCTGATCAAATTATGTCTTAGTGGTTCAGGAATGTACAGTTTTGTTCCATGGTAGTATAAGTTTTTATTGATGGTAAGTTCCTTAAACAGTATATCCTTGTCCATCTGTAAGGCTGTCTGTAGATCAGTGACTGAAACAGAAAGAATGCCAAGAAACCTTTCAGGAGGTATTATTGTAGCAGGAACAGAGCTTACTGCGGGTCTATCTTCCATTCGTGAGAGAGCATCCGCCTTCCCGTTATGTGATCCAGGTCTATAGATTATCTGGTAGTTGAAACGACTGAAGTAGAGGTTACATCATACTTGTCGACTTGAGAGAGATCTATTCTTTTGCAGATACTCTAAGTTGCAGTGGTCTGTATATATGATAACAGGTTGTTCTGTGCCCTCTAAAAGATGCCTCCAATGCTCAAAAGCTCCAATCCCACAGAAAACAGCGCAGTCTGTGAATACAAAAAGATGGACTCCAATAGTGCAATATTGTATGAACAAACAGCACTTTGACCAGAATACTCACAATGTAAGATTTAAAAACATGCACAGAAAGCTTTCTTTACTCAAATATAGCGATATCGCCGGGTGCTTGTGTGGTCTAAGGTTGCTTGGGGGAACAGCAGCAGATTTCCTGGTCGGCGTGTGACGTCAACACCCGACAAACAGCTGATACACGTTTCCCTTAGTCCTTGTACACACAGGCTTCCAGAGCTTGTAGCCTCAACGCGTTTCTCCTTCCTTCGAGTAATCTTCCCTCAGGAGTTGATGTTTGTAGGTAACAGTCAGAATTATTCCAGGTGGATGTTTTCAGACTTGCGCAAGTCTCTTATCCCTTAGACCAAATTATTCTTCCTGCTCTTTAGTACAGAATGTACGCAGGGGAACAAGTGTCTTTACTTTTTGATTTCAGGTGTTTGTTTTTCACGGCAATCCTTTTCTTTCAGGAAAAAACCTTTAGCTGCTATGATTTTTTTCCACAGCGTCAAACCACCTTGTATTGCTCCAAACACAGTTTTCTCCAAACACAGGTTCAACCGGTTTCACCCTAATTGCGGGCTTTCTCAAGATCAATGCTCAAAAGCTCTTTTAATAGCTAGGAGTTCTTTTTCCCCAATAGGATAATTTAACTCGGCAGGGGACAAAGTCTTCAAATAGAAAGCAACCGGATGAAGAGGTGAATTCAAATCTTTTTGTTGCGAAAGCACTGCTCCTAGGGCGTATTCCAAAGAGTCAACTTCCAGAATGTATTGAAGCGTAGAATCCGGAAAACATAAGATAGGTGCTGAGGTAAAGGCCTCCTTAAGAAAGAGGAAGGCTAGCTTAGCCTGGTCGTTCCAACGGTAAGGGATATTAGAACTGGTGAGTTTTTTGAGAGGTTTAACAATTGTTGAATAGTTCTTAATGAATTTTCTATAGTAATTGCTGAACCCTAAGAAGCGCTGTAGCTGTTTTCTAGTTGTTGGTTGAGACCAAAGAGTGACCGCGTCTACCTTGTCTTGTTGCATCTGTATTCCATTGGGACTAATGCAATAACCGAGGAAAGAGATGTCCTGGGTATGAAAAAGACATTTTTTGGCTTTTGCATAAAGACGATTTACTTGTAAACGGGACAAAACCCAGCTTACATGCTTAATGTGTTCTTCCAAAGATGAGGAAAAGATGAGGATGTCGTCCAAATAAACAACAACACAAGTGTCCAAAAAATCCCTGAATATGTCGTTGATAAAGAACTGGAAAGTTGCAGGCGCATTTGTTAAACCAAAGGGCATCACTAAGTATTCGTACAACCCGTACCTTGTTCTGAAGGCTGTGAGCCACTCATCGCCCTCTCTGATGCGAATTAGGTTGTAGGCTCCCCATAGGTCTAATTTGGTGTATATTTTGGCATGGTGAAGCCGTTCAAACAACTCCGGGATGTGCGGTAGCTGGTATCTGTTTTTCTTAGTGATGTTATTCAGATCTCTATATACTATAATGGTATGAAGAGACTGGTCCTTATTCTTGATGAAGAATATTCCGGCACCTGATGAAGACACTGAAGGGCGTATAAATCCTTTTCTTAGATTTTCTTCGAGGTAATTTTTTAGGTGGTCTAGTTCAGGTTTGTTGAGAGGGTAGAGGCTTCCACAAGGGGGTGAGGTACCGGGCTTCAAATTTATGGGACAGTCGTAGAAACAATGAGGTGGTAAGGTTTCTGCTTCTTTATTGCTGAAAACATCAGAGAACTTAGAGTATACGAGCGGAATTATGGGAGACTCCGGTTGTGAATCGTTAATCTGTAGTAAGGGAGTGGTAGTATGCTGGTAGCAGGTATGCATGCAGTATGATGAATCCAACTTGAAGCGAAGGGTTTTCCAATCTACAGTAGGTTCATGTAACTGAAGCCAGTGTAAACCCAGAACGATTGGGAAAAGTAGGGACAGGATTAGATCAAAAGTAATATATTCCTGATGGGAAGCTTGAGTTGTCACTAATAAAGGGATGGTGTGGTGTGTAATTGGACCAGAAGAGATTTCTGACCCATCAACAACACGGATAGAGACAGGAATTACTTTTTTAATGAGTGGTATTCTATTAAGCAGTACAAGTGACTTGTCTATATAATTTCCTTGAGCCCCTGTATCAACGATAGCTTCTTTCGTCAGGTGATTTCGTTCCCACTGTAGGAAGAGAGAGATGGTGCAGTGAGTAGGCTTATTGTGAACAATGAGAGAGGTAGTATAAATAGGGAACTTACTGGATTTATTCCTTTCCAGGGTAGGGCAGTCTCTAACTGTATGTGTTGCCTTGCCACAATACATGCAAAGGCCTTTGTTCTTACACCTGAGCCATTCTTCTGCTTTTAGGGGCCCCTGAATAAACCCTATATCCATCGCTTCAGCAGCGTTCGGAGCTGGGGGGTTTGGAGTCATAGGCAAGAATGATTGAGTGGGTTTCTTATAGACTAAGTCTTGGTTGTGGCGTTCCGTTTTCCTCTCTCGAATTCTTCTGTTTATCTGTATACTTAATCTCATAAGTGCTTCCAGGGAATCAGGAAGGGCAACCCTGGCGAGTTCGTCTTTCAAGGCTTCAGAGAGACCCAATCTGAAATGGTTTTTGAGAGCAATTTTGTTCCATTGCGAATCAGTCACATAGTGCTTGAATTCAGTGATGTATATTTCTCCCGGTCTGCTGCCTTGCTTTAATTTTCTCATTTTCCCTTCTGCACTGAGTTGGAGGTTGCTATCAGAGTAGAACACATCCATGGCGGACTGAAAATAGTTGAGAGAAGTCAGGATAGGGTTATGTGTCTTGTACAGGGTGTCAGCCCACACCCTAGGTTCAGCTCTGAGGAAAGATATTAGGGTAAGCACCTTGATGTTGTCGGTAGGATAGGTCCTGGGTTTCAGGTGGAACATTAGGAGGCAGGCATTCTTAAACTGACGGCACTGGCTTCTATCTCCGTAAAAGAGATCTGGAGAGGAGACTAGAGGTTCTGGTGCATGATCAGATGATGGTGTCTTTGAGGTCACTGTATCTTTAATCACCTTGCGCAGGGTTTCGTTCTCCACCTGAAGTTCCCTAAGTCCTTGGCTCAGTTGATCCACTCTTTGTGAAAGGTTGTAAACAACTTGAGGTAGTTGTGCTGGATCCATTCTATTTTTAGGCTTAGTTATTCTGTCAAGGCTATGACTTGTTATAGGATCTCAACTGCAGACTGCTACAACCTTTTGGGAATGTATCACTTAATCACAGTACTAATATGGAGAATTAGTCCTCAGTGACCACAGTGAGATTTGATAGTGGATATGTATTTTGTGGTATTACTCAATTGTTACAGAGAAATATGTAGTATCAATTCCTATTTGTAGAGCAATAAGTAATAAGGTATGCAGTAAGTAGAGCAAAATCCCTTAATTCACTTAGCAGGGTATTGTAAGATCTATTATAAGAATTCTTTCACAAGTACCAACTGAAGTTGTAAGGAAACTATACTGCTTAGGACAATGCAGATAATTATGCTGTGAAGGAGGAAAAGCAGTATTAGTGTTAATGGAAATCTGGCTCCTAGGACAACACTTTGTTTGCAGACTCTATTTGGTGCCAGAACGAGTGGATGAATCTATATGTATTCACAGGACTGAAGCGTCTGGAGGTGCAGGCTGACAGAGTATGTGTGGCTCAGCTGTCTCAGGCTGCACGGAGCTAGGCGTTCTGCCTTTGTATGAGGAGAGCTGTCAGAGGACGCAGCTGCTGCATTCAGCCCGGAGTGTGAGCGGGGGGGCGTGGTCAAGTTCCGTGACCGGAACGTTATTGAAACAGATATCACAGTCCCAAAAGGCAGGGGAATAAGCAGGTACCTTATTATCCTATTATGGTCCAACACAGTGAGAGTAGGTGCGGAGTCCTCTGTGTATGTTCCTCTGTGAGAAATCCTCTGTCAATGATCCTGTAGCAGAGATCCTGAACGCTGCAGTAATACAGCTGCTTGAGAAGTAGGTAGGTAGGTATACTCGGTTGTAATCCAAGGAAGTTCAGCAAGATATGATTTAAGTAGGTAAAGACCGAAGCAAAAGGTCACTGAAATTCTAAGTCTGCAGAGAGACACAGCTTGGGCGTAGTTTCAGGTTGCAAACTCAATAACTAAGCACCTGTTTAAGGTGCAGAGAACACTTAAATAGGGGAGTGGTAAAGTTGAGCAGGAATTCTAAGGTGAAAGAGAAAACCTGGTGTGGAATCCTGATACATACTAGGGTCAAATAGAAATAAAGACATTTTGGATCTAATATAGGTCCTTGAACTTGTCATTAATCAAGAAACATTGGGGACGATTTAACAATCTCTGTATCTGCCCCAATGACTGTGTTTCCGCGCGAGCCTTCAGGCTTACCGGAAACAGGAGTTAAGAAGCAGCGGTCTTAAGACCTCTGCTCCGTAACCCGTCCGCTGCCTCTGAGGCTGCAGACATCAATCCACCCGATCGAAAATGATCGGGTTGATTGACACCCCCTGCTAGAGGCCTGCTAGATTGGCCGCGAATCTGCAGGGGGTGGCAGTGCACAAGCAGTTCACCAGAACTGCTTGTGCAATGTTAAATGCCGACAGTGTATGCTGTCGGCATTTAGCGATGCAGGGCGGACATGATTCACTATAGCGAATCATGTATGCCCGGGGTATGATAAATCTACCCCTATGGGGCCGAATTATCAAGCTTTGAATGGAGCTTGATGCCCCTGTTTCCATGCAAGCCATCAGGCTTGCCGAAAACAGCAGTTATGAAGCAGCGGTCTTAAGACAGCTGCTCCATAACTGGTCCGCTGCCTCTGTGGCTGCGGTCTGCAAATACGCCCGATCCTATATGATTGGGCTGATTGACACCCCTTGATAAGCCGTGAATGTTCAGGGGGCAGCATTGCACAAGCAGTTCTGGTGAACTGCTTGTGCAATGTTAAATGGCGACAGCGTATACTGTCGGCATTCAGCGATGTCTGTCAGACATGATACGCTACAGCGTATCATGTCGGACAGACATTGATAAACCTACCCCAATGTCTTTATTTTCCCTTCGATTCTATTATGAAGAAATAGAGGTCACTTTTTAACAAAAGAGGCTGAAATCACAATTTTTTAATTTGCTTTTTTGGCAAATCCTGGATTCCATGCCTGACTCTACTGAGTCTTCTGCTTTCCATAATTTAGCCAAGAACAGATTTCAATGTTCTTTTGTTTTTTTTCTTTATAAATGTGGACAATTCTATTGTTGGAGAAATATGTCTAGCAGAGAAAAATGTGGTGAAACAATGAAATCACAAAAATAAATTGACCTATGAAATTAAAATGGCAATAACTTGTCTGATATATGTTCTTCAGTGCTTACCTACAATATGAAGGTCACACTGCAAGAAATTTGAAAAAAAAAACAAAACAGGAAACATATTTATCATATAAAGAAAACATATAAATTTGGATTATTTTGATAAAAACACACAAACAAATTTAAAAATGTAATGTTAGAGAGAGGAATTTCTGAGTATGCCAAAATAGAAATGGATTAGATTGACTGGATCTATGAGTTTGATGCATTCATATGTACTGTCATAACAAGGATTTTAAAGGGATATGAAACCCAAAAACATTATTTCATGATTCAGATAAACCATACAATTTTAAACAACTTTCTAATTTACTTCTGTTATTTAATTTGCTTTGTTCTCTTAGTGTCCTTTGTTGAAAAAAACACACCTAGGTAGGCTCAGTAGCTGAGAGCTAGTTGCTGATTGGTGGCTGCACATATATACCTCTTATCATTGTCTTGTCAATGTGTTTCCAGTAGTGCATTGCTGCCCCTTCAATAAAGGATAACAATGGAATGAAGCAAAATTGACAATAGGAGTAAATTGGAAAGTTGTTTAACATTGTATTGTATATCGGAATCATGAAAGAACATTTTTGGGTTTCATGTCCGTTTATGTTAAAGACACTTAAAAAACAATATGATAATAACTATATACATAAACATCAACATTTATGAAAGACTATACCTTTTCTATTAATAATAACATTAAAGTGACAGCAAAGTCATGATTGAGATAGAACATGCAACAATTTTTAATTTTTTATTCTTTTATGAAATTAGCTTTGTTCTCTTGGTATCCTTTGTTTAGGGTACTACTGGGAGCTAACTGAATACATCTGGTGAGGCAATGACAACAGGCATATTTATGTGTTTCAACAAAGGATACAAAAAGAACAAAGGTTATTTGTTTATAGAAGTTAAAATGAAAAGTTGTTTAAAATTGCTTTCTATATCTGAATCATAAAAATTACATTTTTACTTTACTGTCCCTTCAATAATGTTTAAAACGAAATTACAGCTCTTACATTTTTGAGAGCAGCTCTGCAAGTGTGTGATTTATATCTGATTATTATACTACTGCCTTTTTTTTGCTCTTCTTTGGCGGAAAATGAAAAATCATTGCAAGATTTAGACCGGATTTTGACACATTTCAAGTTTTTGACACTGTATTGTTTAATCAAAGACACTTTTATTGACACTTTATTTAAGGCAATCCTCTTTGTGTTCATTATGTTACTGCACCTCCGCTTCTATGTTTTCATTGTTGGGTTACACTACAACTCTGTGTGTGTAGTGCAGTGTGCCTGTAGCAGCCGATTACTGGACACTAATACAATATTCACCCTTTCCACTATAATTTGTTTCTCCCATTTTCCAGCCCCCTGTATCATGTGACAGACATCAGCCAATCACAGACTACAATACCCTGTAAGCTTGTGCACATGCTCAGTAGAATGTTGTTCTCCAGAAAGTGTGTATATATAAACTGACTGTGCAAAAACTTGATAATGGAAGTACATTTGAATGTGACTTAAGATTGCATGCTTTTTCTGAATCATAAAAGTGTTTTTTTTTTACGAAGTAAATACTTTAAAAATGGTGGAAACCATTTGATTCATGTATATTACAAATGTTTTTATTAGTAGAAACCATTTGATTCATGTATATTACAAATGTTTTTATTAGTAGAAACCATTTGATTCATGTATATTACAAATGTTTTTATTAGTAGAAACCATTTGATTCATGTATATTACAAATGTTTTTTTTTTTTAATATTTAATAGATCTTTATTAAGAAATTCTTAACGGCAACAAAGATATACATTACATGATAACATAAACAGTGATCACAAGTTACAACTGTAAAAGGTTACATAGGTTATGCAATGTAGTGAAATATACTACAATTAAACAATCGTTGCCACCCAGTAAAGCTGAAGAATAAGGTGGTCCAATCAATATACAGCCTGTTAATTTTTTATAAACTTTGGACCCCTGTTGGCTTATCATTTTAATTTTATGTGTATAATCTAGGAATTTTTTTACTTAAATGTTGAAAATTTCTATAGTGAAAATAGGTAGAAAGAGGAAAGACTCCTCAAAGACAGGAAAAAGAAAAATAAGATACGGAGAAAGCTGGGAAAAAAAAGGGGGGGGGGAGCATCCACATATCAATACCATGTAGGGGCCAGTCGCCAGGTATCAGTGTTAAAAGTTCAAATTGTGTTATTCCAGATTGACTTCATCATTTCGTATGTTTCTAATCTGTGCGTTTTAAGGTAGTGATATCTCTCTAGGTTCAAGAGATCGTTCACTGTCGTTCTCCACTCTGCTGCTGTGGGAATATTTTTAGATTTCCAATACTTAGGGATTAATTTTTTGGCAGCCGTAAGCATTATCAACAATAAAGGTTGTTTGCCCAGACCAACTAGCTTAGGTAAGGAGAGGAACAGGATAGCTTTTGGATCGGGAGTGATCCGAGTTGAGATAATTTCGGAGATAGCTGTAAAAATGTCCCTCCAATATGTGTCCAACGCAGGGCATGTCCACCAAATGTGGAGCAGAGAGCCCTCTTCCCCACAACCCCTCCAACAGGTGTTGCTTAGCGCGGGGAAAATTCTATGTAGACAAGATGGGGTTAGGTACCACCTGCAGGAGAGTTTTAGGTGAATTTCCTGTATTAAGGATGATACTGATGACTGTTTGGTTAATTTGAAAGCTGTCAGCCAGGTCTCCTCGTCCAAGTCATGACCGAGTTCCCTGCCCCAAGAATATGTATATGAGGGGAGATTTGAGTTGTTTGGATTGTTTAACAATTTGCAGAGTTTAGATATGAGATGGGTTGGGGGAGTCGTTTGTATGCATAATTTTTCAAAGGTTGTTGTTTCCCTGCCCAAATCTTTTTTATGTTTATTGTAGGAGATAAAATGTAGCAGCTGGTGGTAATGAAACCATGAGGAAAAAATCTCCCCGTGAGTTTCCATCAAGTCGGTATTACAAATGTTTTTATTAGTAGAAACCATTTTATTCATGTATATTACAAATGTTTTTATTGGTGGAAACCATTTTATTCATGTATATTACAAATGTTTTTATTAGTAGAAACCATTTTATTCATGTATATTACAAATGTTTTTATTAGTAGAAACCATTTTATTCATGTATATTACAAATGTTTTTATTGGTGGAAACCATTTTATTCATGTATATTACAAATGTTTTTATTAGTAGAAACCATTTGATTCATGTATATTACAAATGTTTTTATTAGTAGAAACCATTTGATTCATGTATATTACAAATGTTTTTATTGGTGGAAACCATTTGATTCATGTATATTACAAATGTTTTTATTAGTAGAAACCATTTGATTCATCTATATTTTAAATGTTTTTATTGGTAGAAACCATTTGATTCATGTACATTACAAACAATTTTATTACAGATTTTATTTTTGAAATAGACAAACATCTTCCCTGCAGTGCTAGTTTTGCAAATGGCTCACACAGAAAGGGTTTTCCCTTTCAATCAATACAGTAGATTTTAATACCCACTTTATTTTCTTGGTTGTCAAATTGATAAGGATCCTTTAACGGGACAGTCAACACCAAAATTGTTATTGCTTAAAAAGATAGATAACCCCCTTACTACCCATTCTTAATATACTTTATAACATTTAAACCTCTAAATTTCTGCCAGATTCGAAGCCACTGCAGAAAGCCTCTTATCACATTTTTTAATTTGCTTTTCACAACAGGAGACTGCTAGTGCATGTGAGCCATATAGATAGCATTGCTAACACCTGTGGAGTTATTTATGAGTAATTGGCTTAAATGCAAGTCAATAGATAATAAATAGCCATGTGATCAGGGGGCTTAGATACAAGGTAATCACATAGATAAAAAGTATATTAATATAACCATGATCGCTGTGCAAAACTGGGGAATGGGTAATACAGTGATTATCTATATTTCTAAGCAATACAAATTTTGGAGTAGCCTTTCCCTTTAAGGAGATGACATTTGTATTGAAACTTTAATTGAGGTGAAGGTGTTATATTTGTATAAAATATTCAAGTTTAAAATTCAGGGATTTCGAAAAACATAAAATATTTATCTTCAACTACTATTTACGTGTGCAACCACTAAGTAATAGAAAATAATCCGTTTGTTTTCCCAAAATACACTGTCAATCACCTCCTCAATAATCTTGTTAAGGTTCAACCCTTTTGACATCTGTGAATTGTTTAACCAAACCATTTTATTACAGATGTTCATGCACTCTCAGAGCGATATAGTTATTTAAAGAAACAGTATACTATAAAATTGTTCTTTCCTTAATGTGTTCCCAATTACTTGTTTTACCAACTGCAGAGTATAAAATGTACAAGATTTGCTTTTTAAGGGATTATTTGTTTATATGAATTAGCTGATTTTGTGTTTTGAAGTCACAACCTAACAAAATGGGTTGAGCTAGTAGGTATAATCAGATCTCATTACTTTATCACATTGTGTACATATACCTGCTTCTTTATCTTATATCTGTCCATAAACCAATACTTGGAGAGAACAATGGAAAATTAACATTTTATTAGCTTATCTCTTCTATACCCCACTTAGAGTGTAAATTATTCTGATGGCTGTGTTAACACAGCTTGGCCTTGAGGCCAAAAACTTTCAGGATGGGTGGGGATTCCACCAGCTAAATCAACTATTTCAAATGCCAATATAAGGGTAATTGAAATACTTGTAAACAATTTAATACACTCCAGCAGGTAAAGTGGATCATTGTGAACAAATTAAAGGGGAGGATTTTTTTGAGTAAACTGTCCCTTTAATCAGCTATTCCACTATAATAAGGTTGGCAGATCAAATTCTTCCACTATGCTTGTTTAGTTTTCTTCAATAACAACAATATATTCTTTTTCCTATTACAATAATATATGGATCCACATATCAACAATTAATTAAACTGCATAGTTTATGGACATTTACGGCTAGATTTGGAGTTTTGTCGGTAACGACCCGAAAAACTAACGCCGGCTTTTTTCTGGCCGCACCATAAAAATAACTCTGGTATTGAGAGTCCACAGAATGGCTGCGTTAGGCTCCAAAAAAGGAGCGTAGAGCATATTTAACGCAGCTTCAACTCTCGATACCAGAGTTGCTTACGCAAGCGGCCAGCCTAAAAAACGTGCTCGTCCACGATTCCCCCATAGGAAACAATGGGGCTGTTTGAGCTGAAAAAAAAACCTAACACCTGCAAAAAAGCCGCGTTCAGCTCCTAACGCAGCCCCATTGTTTGCTATGGGGAAACACTTCCTACGTCTGCACCTAACACTCTAACATGTACCCCGAGTCTAAACACCCCTAACCTTACACTTATTAACCCCTATTCTGCCACCCCCGCTATCGCTGACCCCTGCATATTATTATTAACCCCTAATCTGCCGCTCCGTAAACCGCCGCTACTTACATTATCCCTATGTACCCCTAATCTGCTTCCCTAACATCGCCGACCCCTATATTATATTTATTAACCCCTAATCTGCCCCCCACAACGTCGCCTCCACCTGCCTACACTTATTAACCCCTAATCTGCCGAGCGGACCTGAGCGCTACTATAATAAAGTTATTAACCCCTAATCCGCCTCACTAACCCTATAATAAATAGTATTAACCCCTAATCTGCCCTCCCTAACATCGCCGACACCTAACTTCAATTATTAACCCCAAATCTGCCGACTGGAGCTCACCGCTACTCTAATAAATGTATTAACCCCTAAAGCTAAGTCTAACCCTAACACTAACACCCCCCTAAGTTAAATATAATTTACATCTAACGAAATTAATTAACTCTTATTAAATAAATTATTCCTATTTAAAGATAAATACTTACCTGTAAAATAAATCCTAATATAGCTACAATATAAATTATAATTATATTGTAGCTATTTTAGGATTAATATTTATTTTACAGGTAACTTTGTATTTATTTTAACCAGGTACAATAGCTATTAAATAGTTAAGAACTATTTAATAGCTAAAATAGTTAAAATAATTACAAAATTACCTGTAAAATAAATACTAACCTAAGTTACAATTAAACCTAACACTACACTATCAATAAATTAATTAAATAAACTACCTACAATTACCTACAATTAAACTAACACTACACTATCAATAAATTAATTAAATACAATTCCTACAAATAAATACAATTAAATAAACTAGCTAAAGTACAAAAAATAAAAAAGAACTAAGTTACAAAAAATAAAAAAATATTTACAAACATAAGAAAAATATTACAACAATTTTAAACTAATTACACCTACTCTAAGCCCCCTAATAAAATAACAAAGCCCCCCAAAATAAAAAAATGCCCTACCCTATTCTAAATTACTAAAGTTCAAAGCTCTTTAACCTTACCAGCCCTGAACAGGGCCCTTTGCGGGGCATGCCCCAAGAAGTTCAGCTCTTTTGCCTGTAAAAAAAAACATACAATACCCCCCCCAACATTACAACCCACCACCCACATACCCCTAATCTAACCCAAACCCCCCTTAAATAAACCTAACACTAAGCCCCTGAAGATCTTCCTACCTTATCTTCACCCTGCCAGGTTCACCGATCCGTCCTGAAGAGCTCCTCCGATGTCCTGATCCAAGCCCAAGCGGGGGGCTGAAGAGGTCCATGATCCGGCTGAAGTCTTCATCCAAGCGGGAGCTGAAGAGGTCCATGATCCGGATGAAGTCTTCATCCAAGCGGGAGCTGAAGAGGTCCATGATCCGGATGAAGTCTTCTATCAACTGCATCTTCAATCTTCTTTCTTCCGGATCCATCTTGCAGACCTCCGACGCGGAACATCCTCTTCTCCCGACGCCTACTAGCCGAATGTTGGTTCCTTTAAGGGACGTCATCCAAGATGGCGTCCCTCGAATTCCGATTGGCTGATAGGATTCTATCAGCCAATCGGAATTAAGGTAGGAATATTCTGATTGGCTGATGGAATCAGCCAATCAGAATCAAGTTCAATCCGATTGGCTGATCCAATCAGCCAATCAGATTGAGCTCGCATTCTATTGGCTGTTCCGATCAGCCAATAGAATGCGAGCTCAATCTGATTGGCTGATTGGATCAGCCAATCGGATTGAACTTGATTCTCTATTCTATGGTAATACAGTCTCTTGTATATACTGCATTTTTTGCACATACGTGTACTAACTCCCAGAAAATGTTATTCTGTCTTCGTAATTGTGTTTTATATTGTACATTATATCTCTTTTTACTTATATATCTGTTGTGATATTGTATGTATAACATAGAAGCTCATTCACCAAGAAAAATTCCTTATGTGTGCATGCACACTTGGAGAAAATACTATTCTGATTCTGATTTGTAAAATCCTGTAAATTTAGCTTGAAAAAATACAGTTAATTCAGCTTTAAGGGCTTGCTCCCGATCAAGGAATGGATATGTGGGGGCATAATTTCGCTATTTTCCTTAGAGTGCATACGAGATGTCCCAGTTAGACTGTGGTCACTGCATCAAGTGTTTTTAATACCTTCCTTCCTGAGGCAGGTTCCACCTCTCATAATTATCTGCAGTCCAGATTTGAGAGAGGCAATTTTGACTTGAGTTTAGACTTAAAGTGTCTCTGCAAGTTTTTCTCAGGGTTCCGTCCATCAATGGAAACTATTTGTTCCTTTTTTCCCTGGTCTTGGAGGGTAAGTTCTTTTCCGACCATAGACCTAAAGGAGGTGTATCTTCCAGTTCTTGAGCTTTGTTTTTCTAAAAGAATTTTAAAGTTTTGTGGCCTTGCCATGGTTCCCTGATTTTGTATCCCTCTGGGCAGGGATCAGTTTTTGGGGGTTACAGGGGCACCCTTTCTATACAATGTTTAGTTTCAGGTGCCATAATGTTTATAAACAATCTCTCATGCGGAGATCTTGTTGTCCTTTCCATGTTTCACAGGAAGGAAGATTATTTGGAAATTAGTTCCCTTGTTCCAGCTACAAGGGTAGTTTTCTTCGGGACCATAATATTCCCTATCTTTGATAATTTTCTGACAGAGATCAGAAGATTAAAGATTCTCTCCTCTTCCTTTCTCTGAGTTTACTGTTAGATCCTTAGTGGCTCAACGGATGGAGAATTGGTCTGATAGTTGTCTCCATGGACATGTTTCCCTTGTTCGGTCCTATTTGAGAGCTCTGCAGTTGTGCATGCTCGACAACGGAACAGAGACCTTGCGGATCTGTCTCAGAGGATAGATCTAGATCAGTCGACAAGAGACTCTCTCCCATAGTGGTTTTTCAGGAGACATTCCTGGGTGATGTGACCACAGACGTCAGCCTGCTGGGCTGGTAAGCAGTCTGGGACTTATTTAAGACACAGGGAATATGGAATCGGAAATGTCTGCTCTCCTCTTTATTATCTTGGAATTGAGAGTGATTTACAATGCTCTGATGGCTTGGACTCAGTAGTCCTTAGCTTGGTTCCAGTCGGACCATATCAGCTCAACCAGGGAGGAACTCGGAGTTGCTTAGCCATGTAGGAGGTGACTGGGATTGTTCAGTGGGCAGAAGCTCACAATTACTGTCTGTCATTGACTTTCCATTGGACTTCTGAATAGACAGATATTTCATCCTGGGGAGTGGGCTCTCCATCAAGGAGGTGTTCTCTAGGTAAACCCTCAAATGGGGGGTTATGGAGTTGGCTTCTGAGGGTGTTTCGGCAGAGCGCCAAGCTTCCAAGGTACGGTTCAAGGTCAAGTGATCCACAGACCGCCCTGATGGATGGTCTGGCGTTTTGCTTTGAATTTCAATCTTGCATACCTATTTTCTCCATTTGCTCTCCTTCCACGAGTTATGCTCAATTCGAACAGGAGAGAACATCAGTGATTCTATTAGCCCCTGCATAGCCTCGCAAGATCTGATATGCAGACCTAGTGGGAATGTCATCTCTCCCACCTTGGAGAATGCCTCTGAGGAAGGACCTTCTGATACAGGGTTCCTTCCTTCATCCAAATCTCATTTCTCTGAAGCTGACTGCTTGGAGATTGAACACTTAGTTTTGTCTAAGCGTAGTTTTTTTTCTGAGTTGGTCATTGAGACCATGATTCTGGCTCGCAAGCCAGTTACTAGAAATATTTACCATAAGATATGGGGTAAATATCTTTATTGGTGTGAATCCATGGTTTACTTTTGGAGTAGGGTTAGGATTCCTAGAATTTTGGCTTTTCTCCAGGAACTGGAGAAGGGTTTATCAGTCAGTACCCTGAAGGGTCAGATCTCTGCATTATCTATTTTGCTACATCAGCATCTGGCGGACGCGACAGATGTTCAATCTTTTTGTCAGGCCCTGGTCAGAATCAGGCCTGTGTTTAAGTTTGTTGCTCCTCCTTGGAGCCTTAACCTTGTCCTTAAAGTTTTTGCCGCAGGCTCCGTTTGAGCCATTGTTTTCCATACATATTAAGTTGTTATCTTGGAAGGTTTTGTTTCTTATTGTTATCTCTTCTGCTCTGAGAGTGTCAGAACTCTCAGCTTGCAGTGTGATTCACCTTATCTTATCTTTCATGCCGATAAGGCAGTTCTTCATACTAAGTTAGGTTTCTTTCCTAAAAGATTTCGGACAGAAATATTAATCAGGAACTTGTTGTTCCTTCTCTATGTCCTAGTCCTTCTTATCATAAGGAACGTTTGTTGCACAACTTGGATGTTGTGCGTGTTTTAGGATTTTATTTACAGGCGTCTAGGGATTTTTGCCAGTCTTTAACTCTGTTTGTTTGTTTCTCTGGGAAACGTGAGGGTCAGAAAGCTTCTGTTACCTCTCTTTCCCTCTGGTTGAGAAGTTTAATTATTTTGCTTATGAGACTGCTGGTCAGCAGCCTTCTGAGAGGATTATGGCTCTTCCACTAGAGCTGTTTCCTCTTATTGGGTTTTCAAAAATGAAGCTTCTGTAGAACAAATTAGCAAATGCTGCAACTTAGTCTTCTCTGCATACTTTTTCCAAATTTTCCAAATTTGATACTTTTGTCTCGGCTGAGGCTTCTTTTGGGAGAAAGGTTCGTCAAGCGGTGGTACCTTCTGTTTTGGTTCCCTGTCCCTCCCTAATCATCTGTGTCCTCTGGCTTGGGTATTGATTCCCAACAGTAATTGATGATTCTGTGGACTCACCATATCTTAGGAAAGAAAACAAAATGTATGCTTACCTGATAAATGTATTTATTTCCGGATATGGTGAGTCCACGGCCCAGCCCTTTATTTCAAGACAGTTGTTTTTGACTAAACCTCAGGCACCTTTACACCTTGTGTTACTCCATTTTTCTCCATTTCCTTTTTGTCAAATGACTTCGGATTGTGGGAAGGGAAATGATACTTACAAGTTTGACTGTGGTGCTCTTTGCCTCCTCCTTCTGGCCAAGAGTGATATTCCCAACAATAATTGATGATTCCGTGGACTCACCATATCTAGAAAAAAATAAAATTTATCATGTAAGCATAAATTTTGTTTTTCCCACACAAAGGCCAATTGAAGTTGTTAAATAATGACTTCTAGACTTTAAGGACAATAGTTGGTTTCTGCTGTGTATAATGTTCTTATGAAGTAAAAATGGAAAAGCATATAGGAGAAGACCTCTCTTCCAGTTGATAAGACAACACAGAGTGTAACTGGACCTCAGAAATGAATATTCCAATATGATCTATATGATACTTGAAGAATTAAAAACCATTGACACTAGGAAATAAACTAATTTGGCCAGCAGAATGTAGCACATTGCAGGTTAGATTTTCACTTCAGTCTGGAGATGTTAAATGAACAGTAAACACCTTTTGAAAACAATTTTTTTTGTTTTCATGCAAGAAATTAACATCCTAGTTGAGTATGACAAATATTTGAATCTATTAACACCTTGTTGACTGAAATTGTCAAACTTCACCAACCACTTGCTCTCTTTGGAAGAGCCATTCAGGACTTACTACTAGAGTTGACACACTGTCATTCTGGTAGCAAAATTATTTTGTTTTCTAGTTTCTTATTTGATCATCTCTGCCAATTAAAGACATATGCATGACAGAGTTAGGCTTGTGAAGCATTCAATTAAGGGAAAGAAGCAAAATAAATAAGGAAAATGTAAGACAAAAAGTTTATTTAACAACCTCAAAGTGCATATTAAAGTTTTATAGTTCAGCCTCAAAGTGTTTAATAAAGCTGATTGTGTGGTTCTGATATATCAGAATCAGACATATATGCTTTTTTAAGTAAAAAAAAAGGTTTTAGTGTAACAAAAGTAGAAATTAATTAGCAAAAAATAATAATTATTGTACCCTATAGCAGGTTTTCAAATAAACTTTTGGAATGTTTTAACCTAACCAAAATTAAGGTGAAATGATCTAAGAAGTCTCATTGGTAAAGCGAGTGCCTTAAAACATTTTTTAGAAACACAAATTTTATCTTGAGAAATGTTTATGTTGCTATGTAGTGTTCCTTATGTGAGAGACTCCTACATTACAATACAAGGTCTAAAAAAAAAAAGATTTTGCGTGATATCTCTCCATGCCAGTGAGGTTTTGAATATCAGGCCTTCTATAAGATGTCATTACTTGTAACAACCCAAATAATTAATCTGAAATTGCAATATGTACAAGTACCTTTATCAAATATTATGCTTGAATAAAACTTTATATCAAAATATGGTGTTTGTCCCTTTAATTCACTACCATTATTAATCTGTAAAACAATGGCAATGATAATAAAGAGTTTAATATCTTGAGTCAGAGTAAAGGATAACATATGCTTAGTGTTAGCCTTTGTTTCCCTGATCTCATTAAGCAGACTAAATAAGTATGGCAGAAACATGAGTCTTTACACAAGCAGATAAATGAAAAATATGAATGGTCTGTAAGCTCACCGAGTACCAGTGAAAGTGCAGGGTCCGGTGTGCTGGAATACTGTGTTATACAGCAGAGGATGGATGGTAGTGAGCTCTCTGTAGGAACTGAGCTGAACGATCCGGTTCAACAGGCTGAACGAACTTGGCGTCAGCGTGGAGGCAGTGTGAGAGTTGGAGCGGCCGCCCGTGACGTCAGAGGAAGTTCTGATGCAGGAGGAATTGGAGTCTTGCCAGGAATCTGAGTTGCGGAATAGCGGAACAGCTAAGTTGCCAAAGGTAACAGCGGAGAGGCACAGGTTTCTCAAGCAGGCAGCAGCAGGTAGCAGGAAGGTAACTGAAATCTTGTTCAGTAAAAGTCACAAGTATGAGAGAGGGCTGAGTATTGACAGGAGTCAACCAGCTAATACCAAGCAATGAAGCTATAGGCTTCATTGCTTATAAAGGAAGAAAGAAAACGAAAATGAGGCTAAAGCAGAATCCACACCTTAAAGAGACAGTACTGTGACAGAGGGCCCCCCCAAAATGAACCACTCCGTGGTTCAAGGTCTCGGACGATCCGGATGTCGCCTATGAAAAAGGGAGACCAACCGGGGAGCTGACAAGTTAGCAGAAGGTTCCCAAGAATCATCCTCCGATGAATAACCCTTCCAACGGATTAAATATTGCAATTTTCCCGAAACCATTCTTGAATCAAGGATAGTTTGTATTTCAAATTCTGTTTCTGGTACAAGTGGAGGTTGATGAGAAGAAGGCGATGTAGCCCCTCTCAGGGCTTTATAAGGCTTCAACAAACTTACATGAAAAGTTGGATGAATCTTATAATGGGAAGGTAAATCAAGAGTAACGGCATTGCTATTTACAACTTTAATGATGGGAAAGGGTCCAATGAAGAATTTATTCAATTTCCTAGTAGGAGTTGTGAAACGTAAATGTTTCGTGGATAACCAAACTAAGTCTCCGGGTGCGTAGTTAGGTGATGGCCTTCTTCATAGATTGTAATAATTCTGTTGTCTCGTCTGAGCTGACTTAATGTTGTCAGATAGAATGGAGAATGTTTCAGCAATCATGTTGGTAGTGTCTGTTACAACCGGACAAGCACTGTCTATTTGAGTGTTGAGATGGAATGTGGGGTGAAAACCATAGTTTGCGAAAAAAGAGTAGTTTGTATGGAGGTGTGGTAGGAGTTGTTGTGAGCAAATTCTGCTAAAGAGAGTAAGGAGGACCAATTATCCTGATGTTGTGTTACATAACACCTTAAGTATTCTTCTAACCATTGATTGGTTCTCTCACATTGCCCATTAGTCTGGGGGTGATAGGCAGTACTTAACCGTCTTTCGATTTGTAATGCGTTACATAATTCCTTCCATAGTCGAGATGTAAATTGCGTTCCCCTATCCGTTGTTATGGATTGGGGTATTCCATGTAACTTTACAACATGTTGAATTAGTAAATTGGCGGTTTCTAAAGATGTAGGCAATTTATGGAAAGGAATAAAATGAGACATCTTGGTGAATAAGTCTACTACCACCATAATCGTTTTGTTATCATCTGAGTTTGGTAATTCCACGATAAAGTCAGTGGCTATGTGAGTCCATGGTTTTTCTAGAGCTGGTAGAGAGAGTATATATCCGATTGGTTTTTGTTTGTCTATTTTGGAGGTAGTGCAAGTCTCACAACGTTGTATGTAGCTTCTTATGTCCTCTTGCATGTTTGGCCACCAGTATGATCTTTTAGTCAATTCAATGGTTCTATGAATTCCAGGGTGTCCAGAGAGTTTATTATCATGCAGGCTATTTAGTAGGGAAGTTCTCCAAGATGGTGGTACGTATAGTCTGTTGGAGTAGTAATATAGTCCATCATTACGTTTTTCAAGCTTTTCCTTAGGAAAAGTACTATCCAAGAGTTGTTCCTGTTGGAGATTTCCATCTTGTTCATAAAGAAGTCCAAGGTTATTCTGTATGCAGTTATCAGGAATTACAGTGCCATGATACTTAGAGTTGGTGGGTTTCTCAGGTAATCTTGATAAAATATCTGCTTTAGTATTTTTAGATGCAGGTCTGTATGTAATGATATAGGAAAACCTAGAGAAGAACAGACTCCATCTAACTTGTCTAGAGGTGAGAGTTTTGTGGGTTTTTAGGTATTGTAAATTCCTATGATCAGTGTAGATCTGAATTGGAATTATTGTACCCTCAAGAAGATGCCTCCAGTGCTCCAATGCTGCTTTCATAGCGAGTAACTCCTTTTCACCAACATGATAATTTAATTCAGAAGTAGTTAAAACCCATGAGTAGAAAGCTATTGGATGCATACGTTCTTGTGGGGAATTTCTTTGAGAGAGGATAGCTCCAATTGCATATTGAGAAGCATCAACTTCCAATATATATTGGAGTTTGGGATCTGGATATTTAAGAATTGGTGCTGTAGTAAAACTTGTTTTTAGGAACTGGAAGACTTGTTCAGTCTCTGGTGTCCAGTTGAAAGGTTTGTCTGATTTGGTGAGATTTGTTAAGGGTTTTGTTATACCAGCAAAGTTTTTAATGAATTTGCGGTAGAAATTTGAAAACCCAAGGAACTTTTGGATGTCACGTTTATTCCTTGGTGTGGGCCAATCAATGATATCCTGAATTTTATGAGGTTCCATTGAAATGCCACTTGGTGTTATGTTATATCCCAGGAATGTAATATTTTGTGTATGAAAAATACATTTCTCAATCTTAGCATAAAGACTGTGTGCTTTCAATCTATGTAAAACTGCACGGACATGTTTAACATGGTCCTGATAATTGGATAAATATATGAGAATGTCATCTAGATATATTACCATTGATGTGTCTAATAAATCCCTGAAAATGTCATTTATAAATCGCTGAAATGTGGCTGGGGCGTTACACAGCCCAAAAGGCATGACTGTATATTCATACAGTCCATACCTTGTTCTGAACGCGGTTAGCCACTCATCTCCTGGTCTTATTCGGATGAGGTTATAGGCTCCTCTTAGATCAAGTTTTGTAAAGATGTTTGCGCCTTTAAGCCTCTCAATAAGTTCAGGGATCAAGGGTAATGGATATCTGTCTTTGAGTGTTCTTTTATTTAATTCCCTGTAATCTACTATTGGCCGTAATGTTTGATCTTTATTTCTGACAAAAAATATGCCTGCTCCAGCCGGAGAGGTTGAGGGTCTTATGATCCTTTTCTTAAGTTTTCATTTATGTAAGTTTTTAAATTCTGTAGTTCTGGTTCTGAAAGTGGAAATATGTGTCCGTATGGTATATCAGATCCTGGGATTAAATCTATTGGACAGTCATATGGACGATGGGGAGGCAGATTTTCTGCCTCTATTTTACTGAAAACCTGTTTAAGATCTTGATACTCTATGGGGAGTACACTGCAGAAAATAAAATAAACGGAGAGGGAGGGATGGGGAGCTTCACTACAATGTGGGGTGAGGGTGTTTGAGGCCCTAGCTAATGATCGCATGAGTGGGGCAAGGTGGAAGGACCACTGAACTACAGAAAAATTAAATAAAAAATTAAAAAGATAAAAATATTTTTTTTTAAAAAAGTATGTAAAGGTACTGGCAGACAGCTGTCCATACTAAAGATGGCCAGAATTAGTGGGAGGGTAAGAGAGCTATTTGGGGGATCCGGGAGACGGTAGGGTTGAGGAGGATTACTACACTGCAGAAAAAAACAAATATATATTTAAATAATAATAATAATTAAAAAAATAAATAAACTGCATATTGGCAGACTGTCTGCCAGTACCTAAGATGGTGATGTCCAGTGAGGGGATAAGGGAGGGAACAGAGCTGTTTAGGAGGGATCAGGTAGGGATCAGGGGCTGTGAGGTGTCAGGTGTGAGGGTTATCTCTACACTGCAGCTAAAATTAACCTTACAAGCTACCAGATAAAACCCAGGAATAATAGAAGAGTGGTGCTCAGCTGCAATTAGAGGCATTCTAATTACCAAAAACCAGTGGCAAAGCCATATATGTTTGCTATTTATGAACAAAGGGGATCCCTGAGAAACTTTTACAATAATTTGTGTCATGATTGCACAAGAAGTATGTAAATAATTTAAGTGAGAAACCCAAAATTTGTGAAAAAGTTAACAATTTCTTTTTATATAATCACATTTGGTGGTGAAATTCTGGCATGAAATATACCAAAATGGGTCTAGATCAGTACCTTGGGTTGTCTACTTAATTAAATATATAAAGTTTTGATAGGTAAATAAAAAAAAACAAGGCTCTATTTCTGTTTAAATATAATGATAGCAAAAATGCTAAAATGTCTCCGGTATTTTGGGCAAAATCTTCACTGAAATTTCAGGTAGTGAAGGGGTTAATAGAAAAAAAAAGAGAAGACAAATCAAAAATAGGCATAGAAAGGATAAGTCACATTCCTCTACACCTTAACAATTTTTTTAGTTGAATGAGCCAGAATTATTTAGGTTTATCTTTATATATGCATACTATAAATAAACATTTGAGCACTACATTGTGGCTGCATGGAATAAAGATAATTTATAGAATTTTAAAATGTCAATTTGATAATACAATGGGCTGCCAGCAGGGAGGTGTCAATCAACCCGATCGTACTCTATCGGGTTGAATTGTGGCGATTCCTGTCCGCCTCATCAGAGCAGGCGGACAGGGTTATGGAGCAGCGGTCTTTAGACTGCTACTGCTCCATAAATTGTGTTTCTGGCGAGTCTGAAACACGGGTCCTCAAGTTCCATATGGAGCTTGATAAATGGGCCTCTTTAAGTCTATATTTCTGTTGCCAAATGTAAATGAACTCCTTTACTAATCTAGACGTCGCTGTATGTAGCGAGTTATAAACTCCAGTATGCATGTACAACTGAGCATTGCATTTTTACTATGCACAATTAAGCATCTTATGAGGGATTTAATAATGCATTTTATGTTCCTCATGAGATGCTGCTAATATATTTTCCTTGAGCTTTAAAGAGTTAGATAAACTGACTGGCAGAAGTAAGCAAGGTATACTTGACATAAAAATGTTTTGGTCCCCACTCCAAAATACAGCATACAATAACAACTTTATTTATATTTACCTTTTTTTTCTCTCCTTACTTTTAGTATCGTCATGGCCACTCCTCATATCATTAAATTCCTACTTCCACCATAACCTTATAATATTTCATCTTTCTCCTCCTCATAATCTTTTATCTTTCCCTATAGACCTCAGACTATGATAAATGCTAACTGTGCCCTCCCCTCCTCAGTGAGCTAACCAAACCAGCCATGGCCCACCTGCAACCAAGGACCACCTAAATTATCCCCTCACTATAACTATTCCTAGTTGAAGCCTTCCTCCACAAAATAAACCCTAATATAGCAGCAAACCCAATCCCAATACCTAACTCACCCAAAGTAATTCTCTTCAACATGCAATAGACACCCTGACTATACTTCCCCATTGCAACCCCTCTCTAATACCCAATTCAGAGAGGGGCCCTTAGGTGTTTGAGGTTCCTCATGGTTGGAGTGCTTCATAGGTGGGTTTAAGTTATGGGGCATGTAGGAGGGACTAATGGGCATTGGAGGGGATTACGCCCATACAGTATTGTAAGATCTGTTCTAAAAGTCCTCTATATTGATTTGTTTTGATCTTGTATTTGGGGTTCTTTTACAGGTATTTGCTATTTGCACAAAACACAGGGCAATATTCTCTTAAACTTGTCAGTATGGAGAGTAATACAGGAATGTAGGCTATGTCCTTTAGATCAAGGTTACATTTACCTTTAAAGAGTCCCTTGAAGGACCACATAGCACTGAAACTTATTTTTTATAGAATCTCATCTAAGCAGAGAGCTTTAGAGAATCTGGCCCACAAACAATTTGGGTAAGGGGTATTTTCGTTATCGTTGATTCTTTTATTAATATCTTCTTTATGGGGGTAACATAAGGTACATTATATTAACAGAAAATGTGCATTGGACAAAAATATCACGATATTAAAGAGACATGGAAATCAAAATGAAACTTTCATGACTTAGACAGAGCATACAGTTTTAAGAATATTTCCAATTTACTTTTGTAATCAAAATTTCCTCTGTTCTTATCCTTTGTTGAAACATAGCTCCTTTCCATGAGAGCTTACTAAAGTAGGCTCAGGAGGGTGCACGTGTCTTGATCAGGCACAGACAAAGGCTGTGGCGGACATTTTCCAAAGACCTTAAGTGAATGACACCAAGGTACATTTGAAATTAAAAACATTATTTTATAGTTGGTGTTATTATACTGATGCAGATACCACTGATCCTATAATCAGCCCTCATCTGGCTATACCCATGAGCCAGTGTCACTACTGTGTCATTATATAGTGCTTGGTGTTATTATACTGCTGCAGATACCATTGATCCTATAACCAGCCCTCCTCTGGTTATACCCATCAGCCAGTGTCACTACTGTGTCATTATATAGTGCTGGGTGTTATTATACTGATGCAGATACCACTGATCCTATAACCATCCCTCCTCTGGCTATACCCATGAGCCAGTTCACTACTGTGTCATTATATAGTGCTTGGTGTTATTATACTGCTGCAGATACCATTGATCCTATAACCAGCCCTCCTCTGGTTATACCCATGAGCCAGTGTCACTATTGTGTCATTATATAGTGCTGGGTGTTATTATACTGATGCAGATACCACTGATCCTATAACCAGCCCTCCTCTCGCTATACCCATGTGTCAGTGTCACTACTGTGTCATTATATAGTGCTGGGTGTTATTGTACTGATGCAGATACCACTGACCCTATAACCAGCCCTGCTCTGGCTATACCCATGAGCCAGTGTCACTATTGTGTCATTATATAGTGCTGGGTGTTATTATACTAATGCAGATACCACTGACCCTATAACCAGCCCTCCTCTGGCTATACCCATGAGCCAGTGTCACTATTGTGTCATTATATAGTAATTGGTGTTATTATACTGATGCAGATACCACTGATTCTATAACCAGCCCACCTCTGGCTATACCCATGAGCCAGTGTCACTATTGTGTCATTATATAGTGCTGGGTGTTATTATACTGATGCAGACACCACTGATCCTATAACCAGCCCTCCTCTGGTTATACCCATGAGCCAGTGTCACTACATTGTCATTATATAGTGCTGGGTGTTATTATACTGATGCAAATGCCACTGATTCTATAACCAGCCCTTGTCAGGCTATACGCCTGTGCCAGTGTCACTACTGTGTCTTTGTATAGAGCTGGGTGTTATTATATAGATGCAGATACACATCTAGTATTTCACTCAGGCTTTATTCCATAATTTATCACCCAATATCACTAGCAGTCTCTTTACAAGCCACTAACTTTATTCACGCTACATTTTTTTTATTCGTATTATTTCATCAGAAAGAAAAGATATACTAAGGTTGTGGCGGACACTGCAATGGCTAGTCACGGACACCAGCGTCCGTGTACGGACACCTTGCCTATCCCTGGTCTTGATCACTAT
This sequence comes from Bombina bombina, assembly GCF_027579735.1. Lineage (NCBI taxonomy): Eukaryota > Metazoa > Chordata > Amphibia > Anura > Bombinatoridae > Bombina > Bombina bombina. Next base: position 1,276,528,291 of record NC_069499.1, read on the forward strand.
GGACTAGATTACGAGTGGCGAGCTATTGGGTTTTTGTAGACATTTGAGTGCAAGTTAAATTCTGCCGTATTACAAATTGAAAGTAAATCTGAACACAACTGCATTTTAAGATAGAATAATTACCATGACTTTAGCGCTCTGGTTAAAGGGACAGTCTAGTCAAAAACAAACTTTCATTATTCAGATAGGTCATTTTAAACAATTTTTCAATTTACTTCTATCACCAATTTTGCTTTGTTCTCTTGGTATTCTTAGTTGAAAGCTAATACAAATCTAGGAGTTTCATATGCTAATTTCTAAGCCCTTGAAGGCTGCCTCTTAGCTCAGGTCATTTTGACAGTTTTTCACCACTAGAGGTTGTTAGTTCATGTGTTTCATATAGATAACACTGTGCTTATGCACGCAGAGTTCCTAGGAGCCAGCACTGATTAGCTAAAATGCAAGTCTGTCAAAACAACTAAAATAAGGGGGCAGTTTGCAGAGGCTTAGATACAAGATACTCACAGAGGTAAAATGTGTATTAATATTACTGTGTTGGTTATGCAAACTAGGGAATGGGTAATAAAGGGATTATCTATCTTTTAAAACAATAAATATTCTGGTGTAGACTGTCCCTTTAACTGTTGCACAAATCAAAAAAGTGTAACAAAACACATAAAAAATACATTTAAAAGTACAGTTACATTCATAATAACACCCTATAATAAAAATTATTTTAAAAAAAATTGCACTAAATGTTATAAGGGCTCAAAGATATGAGATGTCATACATACATATATCTCATTGCAATCCTGTGCTAGTGTTTGTGTTAGCAAAAGATGATAGTCGCACCACCAAGTTCAATAAATGAATTTCTTTATTGAGCCAAGATCAAAAAAATCAGCAACGTTTCGGACACAAGTCCTTAATCATGCAAGATTAAGGACTTGTGTCCGAAACGTTGCTGATTTTTTTGATCTTGGCTCAATAAAGAAATTCATTCATTGAACTTGGTGGTGCGACTATCATCTTTTGTTATATTGACTGGGGGTATTGTGCAGTGCCCCCGTGTTTGCACACCTTGGATCCCAGGTGCTGGACTTTTGAAACTTTTTACTAGTGTTTGTGTTAGCTGGTTGCTGTTATATATTTTTTTGTTTAAAACTAGGCTCCATTAACCGCTTAATGACCGAGACATACCATTTACGTCACCTGTCGTTAAGGGTTTTCATGTTTCTAATAGCAAGCGGAGGGACCGCGCTATCATACCCTCCCTCCTCCCTTCTGGTTAGCAGAAATAGTGTGGTGTCGCTGCTGTTAATAACACAATGCCCATATATAGACCAGCAATGTACAAGGTACATTGCTGGTCCTTAAGAGGTTAAAGTATATGGACCTGATGATTGAAAGTGCTATGAGGCGTTGAGATATTTAAAGGGATCTGCCCCTATATCGAGCGAGCCTTTTGAAATATTCCAAGCTCCCAACATAGATGCTAAAAGATGGCGTTTACAATACATGCCATTGGTCAGCAATGTTGCGATAGATAACACCCAAATTGGTGATGTATAGTAAACTATCCCTTGGAATATAACTGCCGTGCCCAACCACTAATCCTAAGTACCCCTAAACTGAAGTACACAAGGATCGCAAACTAACACTACACTAATAAATATCTAAACTACCACATACCCACTGCAAGTTCCCATCTAAACTATTAACCCCTATACCGCCAAATATGCACTGCAAGAACCCATATACAACTATTAACCCCTAAACCATTACTAGCCCACTGCAAGTACCGATCTACACTTTTAACCCCTAAACCACCACTAGCCCACCGCAAGTACCCTACCCTATGAACCCTTAAACCACCACTAGCCCACCACAAGTAACCTACACTATGAACTCTTAAACCACAACTAGCCCACCGCCAGTACCCTACGCTATGAACCCCTAAACCACAACTAGCCCACCGCAAGTACCCTACACTATTAACCCCTAAACCGCCACAACCTCCAACTCAAACTAACCCTACTCTACCTAACACCTAACCACCCCTCTAAACTAAACCCCCTGAATTATTTTTTTTAAAATGAAGTTACAGAAAAAAAGTCTAAGTTACATAAAATGAAAAAATACGGTATCGAAAAAAAAACGCACCATTACATCTAACACTAACCTATATGCCCCATAAAAAATAAAACCCACCGAAAAAAAAAACCCTAACACAATTTAAATTACAATAGCCCTTAAAAGGGCCTTTAGTAGGGCATAGCACTAAAGTTAAATGCTGCTCTTTTACTATTAAAATAAATTACACCTCCTTCTACAATACAAGTAACCCCCCCCCCAAAAAAAGAATAAAGGCTAACTACAAAAACCTATCCTAAAAATTTAATTTTAAAATAAAAAATCCTATTCTTTAAAAAAAAAACACCCAAAAAAACCCTAACTAAACTCACCATGCAAAATTGCATCTCCTCTTAATCCACGCCAAAGGATCATCTTCATTGCCTACTCTCCACAATCTTCTTCAAAGCCCGGCCCTATTCATCCCAGGTCCAGGCGCTGAGGGCCCATCTTCGCGGTGGTGGAGACAGACCATTTAATTTTATTTTAAATTCTAATCATCCAATAAAAAATAATTTCATTATTTTCTATTGGATGATAAGAATTTAATATAAAATAATATCTTGCTATTGGCTTGATAAGGTGATTAGTGTTGGTTTTGCATTTAATAGGCCTTAATCACCTAACCAACCTCCATACCTGTATGGGGTTGATTGGGTGATTAGTGTTGTTTAGCATTTAGTAGGCCTTGCTCACCTAACCACTCCCAGATCTGTATGGGTTTGATTAGGTGATTATTGTTGTTTAGCATATAGTAGTCCTTAATCACCTAACCACCCTCATAACTATATGGGAGTGGTTAGGTGATCAGGTTAGGGCATCTTAGGGGTTAAAAGTGTATTTTAACATTTATCTAAAATTTTTAAAATAGTATGCATTCTCATGTATGATTCATATTATTTTAAGTATTGTATAAATTAAATGTATTTATTTTTTCTTGTGTTTAGTATTGTAAACAAATATATTTTTTAAATTAATATTTATGTTACAAAAGTCACATGCATGATTTTATGTAATACTATAATTATAATGCAATTGTCTTTTATAAATATATATTTAAAAAATATATTTATATTTAAAATAATAAACACAACAAGCAATAATATCTACATTTTAATTTATATCCAATGCTTAAATGAATATGCATAATACATGGCCATGCATTTTATTTTAAACATTGTATATATAATGTAGACTGGCCTTGCATTGAAATTCAGTATTTCAAATTGTATGCATTGTCATGTATATTGCATATTATTTAAGTATTGCATATAAATAAAAATGTATTTATGTTTGCTTTTTGTGTTTATTAGTGATAACATAGATATATATGTTAATATATATTTATGTTATAGTAGTCTGTGGCATTAAACTATATTTTTAGATAACAGGCATGCAGTTATGTAGAACTATAATTTTAATTATACTGTCTTTACAACAAATAATAAACACAACAAGCAACATTATTGACTAATTTATATGCAAAAATTAAAATAATATGCATTCTACATAACAATTAATCATTTTAAATATTGAATATTTATGTGTAGGGCATTAACTTTTAAAGTTATGGCAGTTTAGGGGGAAATCTTTAAATGATATGCATAGTCATGTACAATGCATATTGTTAAAAGTGTTGTATATATCTATAGAGTAAAAGGTATTGAATGTTACTTTCTTTTATTTTAAACATAAACATATATTTTCAAACATATATTTATGTTTGAAATAATAAACACAGCAAGCAACAATAAATATCTTTTAAGATATATGCAATACTTTAAAGAATCTACATTGTACATGACAAGCCCAGCTGGGCTTCTAGAACTGAATGGGAGACCGGAATTGAAGTGTCCCCCATTCCTCACAGAAGGTAGCACCCCCAAACAAGTGGTATCCCCAGGTGCCTCATCAAATTACTGACAACATACTAAAAGGGTGACTTGATCCCCTGCACCCTGCTCGATCAGCATCCCTTGGGCTCCTGTAACTGAGCACCAGACCGGAATTGAGCCCCGGTCCGACGCTCAGTTCCAGGAGCCCAGTAAGGTTTTGCCAGCCCTTCATCGGTTGGCTGCCAGCATTTAGCGCATCTCTGTGACATATAATTTAAACATTGATTATAATTTTAGTGACACAGCTCCTACAGTTATAATGAGAAAGTTTACTATTAAAGGGACACTGTACCCAAAATTTTTCTTTCGTGATTCAGATTGAGCATGAAATTTTAATTTACTCTTATTATCAAATTTTCTTCATTCTCTTGGTATCTTTATTTGAAATGCAAAAATGTAAGTTTAGATGCCGCCCCATTTTTTGTGAACAACCTGGGTTGTCCTTGCTGATTGGTGGATAAATTCATCCACCAATAAAAACAGAATTTATGCTTACCTGATAAATTACTTTCTCTTGCGGTGTATCCAGTCTACGGATTCATCCTTTACTTGTGGGATATTCTCATTCCCTACAGGAAGTAGCAAAGAGAGCACACAGCAAAGCTGTCCATATAGCTCCCCCTCTAGCTCCACCCCCCCAGTCATTCAACCAAAGGTTAGGAAGAAAAAGGAGAAACTATAGGGTGCAGTGGTGACTGTAGTTTAAACAAAAATTTTTTTACCTGACTTAAATGCCAGGGCGGGACGTGGACTGGATACACAGCAAGAGAAAGTAATTTATCAGGTAAGCATAAATTCTGTTTTCTCTTGCAAGGTGTATCCAGTCCACGGATTCATCCTTTACTTGTGGGATACCAATACCAAAGCTTTAGGACATGGATGAAGGGAGGGAACAAGACAGGTACCTTAAACGGAAGGCACCACTGCTTGCAAAACCTTTCTCCCAAAAATAGCCTCCGAAGAAGCAAAAGTATTGAATTTGTAAAATTTGGCAAAAGTATGCAGTGAAGACCAAGTCGCTGCCTTACAAATCTGTTCAACAGAAGCCTCATATTTGAAAGCCCATGTGGAAGCCACTGCTCTGGTAGAATGAGCAGTAATTCTTTCAGGAGGCTGCTGGCCAGTAGTCTCATAGGCCAAACGGATGATGCTTTTCAGCCAAAAGGAAAGAGAGGTAGCAGTCACTTTCTGACCTCTCCTCTTACCAGAATAGATAACAAACAAGGAAGATGTTTGTCTGAAATCCTTAGTTGCTTGTAAATAGAACTTTAAAGCATGAACTACATCAAGATTGTGTAATAGACGTTCCTTCTTCGAAGATGGATTAGGCCACAGAGAAGGAACAACTATTTCCTGGTTAATATTCTTGTTAGAAACAACTTTAGGAAGAAAACCAGGCTTGGTACGCAAAACTACCTTATCTGCGTGGAACACCAGATAAGGTGAATCACACTGTAAGGCAGATAATTATGAAACTCTTCGAGCAGAAGAGATAGCTATCAAAAACAAAACTTTCCAAGATAACAACTTAATGTCTATGGAATGTAAAGGTTCAAACGGAACCCCTTGAAGAACTGAAAGAACTAGATTCAAACTCCATGGCGGAGCCACAGGTTTATAGACAGGCTTGATTCTGACTAAAGCCTGAGCAAACGGTTGAACGTCTGGTAGCTCTGGCAGACGCTTGTGTAACAGGATAGACAAAGCAGATATTTGTTCTTTTAAGGAACTAGCTGACAATCCTTTCTCCAGTCCTTCTTGGAGAAAGGACAATATCCTGGGAATCCTAATCTTACTCCATGAGTAACCCTTGGATTCACACCAACAAAAATATTTCCGCCATATCTTATGGTAGATTTTCCTGGTGACAGGCTTTCTAGCCTGAATCAGAGTATCTATAACTGACTCAGAGAACCCACGCTTTGATAGAATTAAGCGTTCAATCTCCAAGCAGTCAGACGTAGAGAAACTAAATTTGGATGCTTGAACGGACCCTGTATTAGAATATCCTGCCTCATTGGCAGTGTCCATGGTGGGACAGATGACATGTCCACTAGGTCTGCATACCCAGTCCTGCGTGGCCACGCAGGTGCTATCAGAATCACTGAAGCCTTCTCCTGCTTGATTCTGGCAACCAGACGCGGGACGAGAGGAAACGGTGGAAAAACATAAGCCAGATTGAAGGACCAAGGTGCTGCTAGAGCATCTATCAATACCGCCTTGGGATCCCGGGACCTGGACCCATAGAGAGGAAGTTTGGTGTTCTGACAGGACGCCATCAGATCCAACTCTGGGGTGCCCCATAGCTGAGTCAGCTGGGCAAATACCTCCGGGTGGAGTTCCCACTCCCCTGGGTGAAAAGTCTAACGACTTAGAAAATCCGCCTCCCAGTTGTCTACTCCTGGGATGTGAATTGCTGAGAGATGGCAGGAGAGATCCTCCGCCCACCTGATTATTTTGGTTACTTCAGTCATCGCTAGGGAACCCTTTGTTCCCCTCTGATGATTGACGTAAGCTACAGTCGTGATGTTGTCCGACTGAAATCTGATGAGTTTGGCCGCCGCTAGTTGAGGCCATGCCTGAAGAGCGTTGAATATCGCCCTCAGTTCCAGAATGTTTATCGGAGAAGAGTTCCTGCCCGAGACCATAAGCCCTGAGCTTTCAGGGAGTCCCAGACTGCACCCCAGCCTAACAGACTGGCGTCGGTCATTACGATGATCCACTCTGGCCTGCGGAAACATATTCCTTGAGACAGGTGATCCTGAGACAACCACCAGAAAAGAGAATCTCTGGTCTCCTGGTCCAACTGAATTTGAGGAGACAAATCTGCATAATCCCCATTCCACTGTTTGAGCATGCACAGTTACAGTGGTCTGAGGTGTATCCGAGCAAAAGGGACTATGTCCATTGCCGCAACCATTAGTCCGATTGTCTCCATGCACTGAGCCACAGATGGCCGAGGAATGGAATAAAGAGCTCGGCAAGTAGTTAAGAGTTTTAGCTTTCTGACCTCCATCAGAAATATTTTCATTTCTACCGAGTCTATCAGGGTTCCTAGGAATGGAACTCTTGTGAGGGGGGAGAGAGAACTCTTTATGATGTTCACCTTTCACCCGTGAGACCTCAGAATGGCCAATACAATCTCCGTGTGAGACTTGGTTCTTTGGAAAGTTGACGCCTGAATTAAGATGTCGTCTAGGTAAGGCGCCACTGCTATGCCCCACGGTCTTAGAACCGCCAGGAGGGACCCTAGCACCTTTGGGAAAATTCTGGGAGCAGTGGCCAACCCGAAAGGAAGAGCCACAAACTGAAAATGCTTGTCCAGAAAGGCGAACCTGAGAAACTGGTGATGATCTTTGTGGATAGGAATGTGCAGATACGCATCCTTTAGATCCACGGTAGTCATATATTGACCCTCCTGGATCATTGGTAAGATTGTCCGATTGGTCTCCATCTTTGAGATCCAGGATTGGTCTGAAAGTTCCTTCTTTTTTTGGGAACCACAAACAGGTTTGAGTAAAACCCCAGTCCTTGTTCTGCAATTGGAACTGGGTGGATCACTCCCATTGTATGTAGATCTTCTACAGAGCGTAAAAACACCTCTTTCTTTGTCTGATCTGTAGACAGACGAGAAATGGCCTGTTTACCCTTATTCCAGCCATGGTAAGGTTTCCAGTTTGCCTTGGGCTTTGAAGCGTTACCCTCTTGCTTTGCAGCCGGAGAGGATGAAGCGGGGCCGTTCCTGAAATTGCGAAAGGAACGAAAATTAGCTTTGTTCTTTGTTTTAAAGGCTTTGTCCTGAGGGAGAGCATGGCCTTTTCCCCCGGTGATATCTGAAATAATCTCTTTCAATTCAGGCCCAAATAGGGTCTTCCCATTGAAAGGAATGTTAAAAAGCTTGGATTTAGACGACACATCGGCCGACCAGGACTTTAGCCATAGCGCCCTGTGCGCCAAAATGGCGAAACCTGAATTTTTTTTTCGCCGATAACTTAGCTATTTGGAAAGCGGCGTCAGTGATAAAAGAATTAGCTAGCTTTAGAGCCTTAATTCTATCCATAATTTCCTCATATAAGGTCTCCGTCTGGAGCGAGTCTTCCAGCGCCTCAAACCAGAAAGCAGCTGCAGTAGTTACAGGAATAATGCAGGCAATAGGTTGGAGAAGAAAACCTTGTTGAACAAAAATTTTCTTAAGTAAACCCTCTAATTTTTTACCCGTAGGGTCTTTAAAAGCACAACGGTCTTCAATTGATATGGTTGTGCGTTTAGCTAGTGTAGAAACAGCCCCCTCCACCTTAGGGACCGTCTGCCACGAGTCCTGCATGGGGTCAGATATGGGGAACATTTTCTTAAAAACAGGAGAGGGGACAAAAGGGAAACGCATCTGTGTAAACAGGGACCTCTAGGTACTTGTCCATTTTACACAATTTCTCTGGGATCACCAAAGGATCACAGTCATCCAGAGTAGCTAATACCTCCCTAAGTAAAACACAGAGGTGTTCTAGTTTAAATTTAAAAGCCAATGTATCTGAATCTGTCTGGGGAGGAACCCTTCCTGAATCAGAGACTTCTCCCTCAGACATCAAATCCCTCGCTCCCACTTCAGAGCGTTGTGAGGGTATATCGGATACGGCTACCAAAGCATCAGAATGCTCATAATCTGTTCTTAAAATGGAGCTATCACGCTTTGCAGGTAACACGGGCAGTTTAGATAAGAAGGCTGTAAGAGAATTATCCATGACTGCCGCTAAGTCTTGTAATGTAAAAGGGTTATAGACGCACTAGAGGTACTAGGCGTCGCTTGCGCGGGCGTAACTGGTTGTGACACTTGGGGAGAGGCAGACGGGCTACCCTCGTTACCTTCAGTCTGAGAATCATCTTGGGCCACATTCTTAAGTGCAACAATATGATCTTTAAAGTGTATAGACATATCAGTACAAGTGGGACACATTCTGAGAGGGGGTTCCACCATGGCTTCTAAACACATTGAACAAGGATTTTCCTTAGTGTCAGACATGTTTAACAGACTAGTAGAGTACACAAACAGGCTTGGAATCACTTTAATCAAATAAAAAACACAATTTGAAAGAAACGTTACTGTGCCTTTAAGAGATAAAAAGAGCACACAATTTTACAAAACAGTGAAAAATGCAGCAATCTTTCTGAAATTTTCACAGTATGTAGCTAAAGCCTTAATAAGATTGCACCCCAAGTTTCAAAACGATTAACCCCTTAATGCCCAAACCGGAGCAGCCTAAAGCCAACACCTGGTTAAATCCCTACAGCACCTTGCCACAGCCTTGCTGTGGCCCTACCTTCCCTTAGGGATCAGATTTGGGGGAATATAGCTTCTTTTAGGCCCTCAAACATCAGCAGGACCCTCCATGTGAAACAGCATGAACTTCTCTGCAATTCTAACTGTGCATTTGAGGCAATTAGGCCCCTCCCACTCTACTCCGGAGCTGTGAGGCCTAGTAAATCACTCCTAAGTGACTAAAAAACAGCCATGTGGTAATAACCCCAGAAAAAAAACCCCAAAAGGGCTTTCAAAGTGTCTTGCAAAACGATTTTTCCTTAGCCAAACAATCGATTGCCCTGAATAAGTGTCAACCAGTATATTAGCCCTATTATGTAAGCATTCAATTCCTTACTAAGTCTGTGAACATAGCTTACCCTCCCCTCATGGGGATCTTGTCAGTCTTCTAGCATTATCTCAGTCTTGTCTAGAAATAAATGACTGAACATACCTTATTGCAGATCACCCTGCAAACTGTTCCCCCAACTGAAGTTTTCTGGTACTCCTCAGTCCTGTGTGGGAACAGCAGTGGATTTTAGTTACAACATGCTAAAATCATTTTCCTCTCAGCAGAAATCTTCATGACTTTTCTGCTAGAGAGTAAATAGTACAAACCGGTACCATTTAAAATAACAAACTTTTGATTGAAGATAATAAAACTACAATTCTAACACCACATTCACTTTACACTCCTGAGAGAGACCCTAGTGCTTAAAGCCAGCAAAGAGAATGACTGGGGGGTGGAGCTAGAGGGGGAGCTATATGGACAGATTTGCTGTGTGCTCTCTTTGCTACTTCTTGTAGGGAATGAGAATATCCCACAAGTAAAGGATGAATCCGTGGACTGGATACACCTTGCCAGAGAAAAAGTGCTGTCCAGAGTACTGAAACCAAAAAAAAGCTTAGATGCCTTCTTTTTCAAATAATGATAGCAAGAGAACGAAGAAAAATTGATAATAGGAGTAAATTAGAAAGTTGCTTAAAATTGCATGCTCTTTTTGAATTACAAAAGAAAAAAAATTGGGTTCAGTGTCCCTTTAACCCCTTAATGACCACAGCACTTTTCCATTTTTTGTCCGTTTGGGACCAAGGCTATTTTTAAATTTTTGAGGTGTTTGTGTTTAGCTGTAATTTTCCTCTTACTCATTTACTGTACCCACACATATTATATACCGTTTTTCTCACCATTAAATGGACTTTCTAAAGATACCATTATTTTCATCATATCTTATAATTTACTATAAAAAAAAATTATAAAATATGAGGAAAAAATGGAAAAAACACACTTTTTCTAACTTTGACCCCTGATCTGTTACACATCTACAACCACCAAAAAACACCCATGCTAAATAGTTTCTAAATTTTGTCCTGAGTTTAGAAATACCCAATGTTTACATGTTCTTTGCTTTTTTTGTAAACTATAGGGCCATAAATACAAGTAGCACTTTGCTATTTCCAAACCATTTCTTTTCAAAATTAGCGATAGTTACATTAGCGCACTGATATCTTTCAGGAATCTCTGAATATCCATTGACATGTATATATTTTTTTTTAGTAGACAACCCAAAGTATTGATCTAGGCCCATTTTGGTATATTTCATGCCACCATTTCACCGCCAAATGCAATCAAATAGAAAAAATCGTTCACTTTTCACAAATTTTTTCACAAACTTTTGGTTTCTAACTTAAATTATTTACAAACAGCTTGTGCAATTATGGCATAAATGGTTGTAAATTCTTCTCTGGGATCCCCTTTGTTCAGAAATAGCAGACATATATGACTTTGGTGTTGCTTTTTGGTAATTAGAAGGCCGCTAAATGCCACTGCGCACCACACGTGTATTATGCCCAGCAGTGAAGGGGTTAATTAGGGAGCATGTAGGGAGCATTTTGGGGTAGTTTTAGCTTTAGTGTAGTGTAGTAGACAACCCCAAGTATTGATCTAGGCCAATTTTGGTATATTTCATGCCACCATTTCACCGCTAAATGCGATCAAATTAAAAAAAGTTAATTTTTTCTCAATTTTAGGTTTCTCACTGAAATTATTTACAAACAGCTTCTGCAATTATGGCACAAATGGTTGTAAATGCTTCTCTGGGATCCCCTTTGTTCAGAAATAGCAGACATATATGGCTTTGGCATTGCTTTTTGGTAATTAGAAGGCCTCTAAATGCCGCTGCGCATCACACGTGTATTATGGCTAGCAGTGAAGGGGTTAATTATGTAGCTTGTAGGGAGCTTGCAGGGTTAATTTTAGCTTTAGTGTAGAGCTCAGCCTCCCACCTGAAACATCAGACCCCCTGATCCCTCCCAAACAGCTCTCTTCCCTCCCCCACCCCACAATTGTCCCCGCCATCTTAAGTACTGGCAGAAACTCTGCCAGTACTAAAATAAAAGGTATTTGGCCCTTTTTTTTAAAAAAAAAATAGGATCCCCCCTTAGACCCCAACCTCACTGATCCCCCACCAAACTGCTCTCTAACCCTTCCCCTCTGCAATAATGGGCGCCATCTTGGGTACTGGCAGCTGTCTGCCAGTACCCAGTTTTGTAACAAAACGTGCCTTTTTTTAAAAAAAAATCCCTTTTCTGTAGTGTAGCTTTCCCCCCCCACCGAGACCAACCCCCAACCCCTTCCAGGACCCTTAGATTGCATTTTAGTGTATTTGTTTTTTCAACTTTTAACTTTTTTTTCTGTAGTGTAGCGGTTCCCACCCGCTCCAGCCCCGTGCACGCGCCCGCCCACCACCCCCCGTGCACGGGCGCGCTCCCATGCGCGCCCCCGTAGCTCCCGCCCCCCTCCACTCCACATAGAGCACCGATGGCCGCCCACCCGCCTCCCACGTAAGCTCCCACCCACCAACGATACCGGCCATCGATGTCCGGTGCAGAAAGGGCCACAGAGTGGCTCTCTCTGCATCGGATGGCCAAGGGGGGTTATTGCAGGATGGCTCCATATCGAGGCATCACTGCAATAACCGGAAAGCAGCTGGAAGCGAGCAGGATCGCTTCCAGCTGCTTTCCAGACCAAGGACGTACGCCACATGTCCTCGGTCATTAACTGCATTTTTTTTGAGGACGTGTGGCGTACGTCCTTGGTCGTTAAGGGGTTAAGTATAGTTTATTATAGCCAGGTATTTTTCAGACAGTAGGCAGTATGTGAGAGTTAACTGGGGTGTTCCAGGGTAGTGTAGGATAGACATTATGTAAGTGTAGGTGGTATTAGGGACTTGGCTGGGGATTCCAGGGGTGTGTAGGTTAGGTGTGATGTAGATGAAGGCAGTCAGGGGGAGTTAGCTGGGTGGAGCAGGGGGAGTGTAGGTTAGGTTTGACGTAGGTGTAGACGGATGGTGGGAGGTAGCAAGGCAGAGCTGGGGTAGCTTAGAGTGAGTGTAGCTTAGCTGTGATGTAAGTATAGGTGTTCAGGGGGAGTTAGCGGGGCATGCTCGTGGGAGAAGGCTGCACTTTGATTTGTATATAACGCCAGTAGTGCGATATGTTCGAATCAGTGAAGTACAGACTGCAAGGAGGGCTGAGGCCATGTTTTGTCTCGCCAGCTATTAGCTGGCTAGACTACATTGCCTGAGGTAGTTAGCGTAGGTGTAGTGCAACTTAAGTCCCACCGGCAATATTTGGAGTGTGCCTATATGGAAACTATTTTTAGTTTCAGTGAGTGTACTGTCTGCGCCGTGTAGGCATACTTCAAATAGCAAAATGCTGACGATCTGCGCTGCTCAACCCCGCCCCTTTTCTTTGCAAGTCTCAAAATGTTGATGTTTTGAACATCGGGGCTTATGGGAGAATACTTTGCAAAGTCTTTTTTTCTGAGTTTTATTTGCGACATGTAAGTTTTATTTGCAACATGTAATACAGGCCCAACTGGGCACGTGATGGTAAAAAAAGTTGAGTGCAGATAAAGTGCCCAAGGTAGCGCAAATTTGCTCTCCACTCGTAATCTAGCCCTATATGGGGGCAGTAGTGTTCACAATAATAATTGGAACAATCTTATAGATATCGCCATCAATGTACGTATGTTAAAGGTCATGACCTTACCTAGGTATACTGGCATGAAAATAAGCTAATTCTTAAAGAGAAAACCAAGAAATAGAGAACACAGTTTTGATAACAGAAGTAAATTGGAAAGTATTTTTTTATTGTACACACTTTCTGAATTATAATATTTTAATTTTGACTTCCATTTCCATTTAAAGACTTATTCCTGGTCAGTGTAGGAACAGTGAAATGCAAAATATATGATTGTCCTTAACACCATAATCAAAACAGTGATATGTTTTCAAAAGCTGGGAAAACTGCGTATATAAAATAAATTATAAATAAGTTTCAAATTTTGTCCCTTCATTTTTGAGAAATATACTGTAAGTTACTGTAGTTGTTAACGTATCAGGCAGCCAAGTGGGTGGCACAGTATAAACAAATTCTGCAGCATTGAGAAACCAGGCACAAATATTTCTACAAAGCTCTGCACTGGCAACAAAAAATGGAAAATGGTCCATCTAATGAATGGAAAAATCACTTAAAACTGGAGAAGAAATGTATAAAATATAACAAGATTTATTTGACCAGTTAGTTGACCTCCCTGCATGTTAATTTAGCAAAGATGTTTCTCAAACTTTGGGAAAAGACATTCACCTTTATAAATGAAGAAACCCTATTATTTATCAGCCACGTAAGTGAAATATATATAAATCATCTTTTAAAAAAATTAAAAAGAATACAATGGGTTATTTTATTTTTAAGGAACATATCATATGCAATTAATTCTTATACACACTAGTCAGACACGTCTTGTACGTTGTTATGAGTTTGTTACTGGGTACTCTCTTTAGTTTAGCTTGTCTATGTGTATGACCTAGCTGTTGTCCTATTTTCCACCTTGATCCCTGGATCCTGTTCTGTACGGTTATCTGACAGATTGTTGCCTTACTTTTTCTGCCTGACTTCTGCTTATCCAGGTCATAGCTTTGTACTGCTTTTGCCAGATATCTGTCAACCTGTGCTTGACCTCAGCTATCCTTTGGATTACAATTTTGTACTGCCTGCAAGTGTCTGACTAAGGGCCAGATTACAAGTGGAGTGCTAAATATTGCTTGCATGCACTTTGTAATACCAGAGATAATGTGCACTGGTATTACAAGTTTATCACATTCCTAGGAAGCATTGCGCACAGCGAATTGGGTAAGTAGCACAGCGATGGGCAGCATTTTTAAATATATATGTATATAAATATATACATATATATTTACGTGCTAATATGTGTATATGCCTATGCCTAGTGCAGTTTTGTTTTTATTATCTATTTATTTTTTTCAATAAAAAACTACAATGCCCTCTATTTTGATGGCATTTGGGGCACTTTTAGAAAATGAACCATAGATCTAATCTCTGGTTAATTTTTGGAGCACTAATTGGATGAGAGCTACTGAAATTCTATTGGCTGTTCAAATCAATAGAATTTCAGTAGCTCTCATCCTATTGGCTGATTTAAAAAGCCAATAGGATTTCAGAAGCTAGCATCCTATTGGCTGATTTGAATTTAACACTCAAATCAGCCAATAGGAATGCAAAGGACGCCATCTTTAATCACGTCCCTTGCATTGAAGCTTCAGTTTACGGCGGCGACCGTAAGAAAGGGAGCTCCGTGTCGGATGTCCTCAGGATGGACCCACTCCGCGCCAGCTGAATGAAGATAGAAGAGGCCTTCTGGATGAAGACTTCTTGCCGCCTGGATGAAGACTTTCCTGGCTGGATGGATCCTTCAAGCGGAACTTCAAGAGCTGTAAGGTTAGTGTTAGGTTTTTTTAAGGGTTTTTTGGGTGGGTTTTATTTTTAGATTAGGGTCTGGGCATTGTAAAAGAGTTAAATGCCCTTTTAAGGGCAATGCCCATACAAATGCCCTTTTCAGGGCAATGGGTAGCTTGTTTTTTTTTAGAGTTAGGGTTTTTATTTGGTGGCTTGGTTGAGTGGTGGGTTTTACTGTTGGGGGGTGTTTGTATTCTTTTTTACAGGTAAAAGAGCTGATATCTTTGGGGCAATGCCCCACAAAAGGCCCTTTTAAAGGGCCATTGGTAGTTTATGGTAGGCTAGGGTTTTTATTTTGGGGTGGGCTTTTTTATTTTGATAGGGCTATTAGATTAGGTGTATTTTTTTATTTTTGATAATTTGGTTTGTTATTTTTCATAATTTAGTGTTTGTTTTTTGTTGTAACTTCGTGTTTGTTTTTTTTGTAATTTAGTACTTTTAATAAGGTTTTATTGTGTATTTAAATAATTTTAGTAGGGTTAGTTTTTTTTAATATGTTATTTAGTTTATTTAATTGGTAGTTTAATTTAATTTAATTGTAGTATAATAGTTAGGGTAAGTTAATAGTTTAAAATTAGTTTATTTAAATTCTACAGGTACGTTTTAATTTATATTAAGATAGGGATCTTGTAATTTTAATTTAAAGTTAAGGGGTTGTTAGGTTTAGGGGTTAAAAGCTTATTTTAGTTTTTGGCGATGTGGAGGGCTGACTGATTAGGGGTTAATAGGTTTAGTTAGTAGTGGTGATGTGGGAGGACAAAGGTTTAGGGGTTAATACGCTTATTTAGGTTGCGACGGTGTCGGGGAGTGGCAGGATGGGGTTAATACGTTTATTTAGGTTGCAGCGGTGTCGTGGAGCAACAGAATAGGGGTTAATAACTTTGTTAAGGTTGTGGCTGTGGCGGGATTGGGGTTAAGCATTTTAGTATAGTGGCAGCGTTTAGTGAAATGGTATAAATAATGTTAGGAAAAACACGAATAGCAGCGTCATCGATGACTGTTAGTTAACAACAGTCCGATGCTCATCGCCCCGTACTTGGTGTGTGTGTATTTGACGGCTTTATTTATAAATATGGAGATCGTATTCAGATCCACGGCCACAATGTTTGGCGATGTTAGGCGAGCTTATTGACACCCGCGAATGCAATATAGTTGACGCTTTGATACATATTCCCCATTGTGTATCTAGTCACTTCTCAGTCTTACCTAGATGTACGCCTGCAGGGTGACAAAAGTGTTTTAAAGTGTATTACAGAGCTTTGTTTTTTGTTCATGTGCTGAATAAACCAACATTGTTATGTTGTAGTTGTCCCTATGAACCAGTAAGCAACAGAGTCTCATGCACTTCCTGTAAGTTTCACCTGAAATTTAAATTCTAATTAACCTTTTTCTTTTTATGCACAGAATATTTTTAACATGTTTAATAGCTGCCCTTTCATATATACGCTATAGAACTTTTTAAGCTCTGTATCCTTTTAAAAGAGGGACATTTATGGTAAAATAGTTATATGTGAGAAATTGTCAATAGATATGGTCCACAAACATATGTGTTAATATTTATTTATTTATTATTCAAATTCAGAAAATTTAGTTTTTCAATCACTTTAAAGCAGCAGAATATGAAGATTTATTTTCCCTAAAAATGTATTTGGGTTTGTTTTGTTGTTTTTTAAAGTAACAGTCAAATCAAAATGAAACATTCCTGATTCAGAAAGGACATGAAATTTTAAATGAATTTCCAATTTACTTTTATCATCAAATTTGCTTTGTTCTCTTGGTATTCTTTTTTGAAAGCTGAACCTAGGTAGGCTCAAACTGATTTCTAAACTGTTGAAGGCCGCCTCTTATCTCAGTGCATTTTGACATTTTTTTTGCAGTGCTAGTTAAGGTTTGTCGTATAGATAACATTGTGCTCACTCCTGTGTAGTTAGTTATGAGTCCGCACTGGTTGGCTAAAATGCAAGTCTGTCAAAAGAACTAAGATAAGGGGGCAGTCTGCAGAGGCTTAGATACAAGGTAATCAGATACAGAGGTAAAAATTGTATTAATATAACATTGTTTGTTATGCAAAACTGAGGAATGGGTAATAAAGACATTATCTTTTTAAACAATAACAATTTTTAAGTAGACTGTCCCTTTAAACCAAGGTGACACTCCATGGTGTCTTCTAATGTGCAAGTAATAGAAACATGTATTTTGATACGGATCATATCACTTTCAGCCTTTACTTAACCTAAAACAAGTAAAAAAAATGTTAACGCTTTCTAATTTTTTTTAAAAATAAATAATTTATTTATATATTTTAAATAATGCCTACACTTTACCTTCAATCCTAATTATCTTTGACAGTCCCAGATACAGGACAGAAATCGCTGCTTTAGAAGACTGAGTGTAGAAAGCCATCATTTATGGTTGGAATAAAAAATAGGCTGTAACCCAATCTATGGTGAGTATGTTTGTAATCAGTGATCCTATTGATGGCATTTCCTTTAACCCCTTCATGCTGGGGGCAAATGTTTACGATTGGAATGAAGTTCCGATCTAATCAATTGATTGAAAAAAAAAAAGGATGGGATTGCATCTTGGGGGACTGCCTACGATGCTAGGCATGCACCCAGTCGGGTTTCCTATTGTCTAAAATGAGGTGGGTGTAGCACGCCAGAAAAGATAGGATGTTCTATGCCGTCCTAATGGCATTAAAGCCCAGCGCTGTTAGAACGGCATAGAACTACAAATGGCGTCTAGGAGTTAAGCAGTATTGGTTTGAGCAAACAGTAAGGAAAACAAAGCACTGGTATAAAATTTCAGTAAAATAAACAGAGTTAATTTATGTAGTGTGGTTTTATTAGAAGAGATCTGCCACTGGCATTTCTATATAATCACATGTTATGCTTTGTGTGGTAATGATCAGCACATTTGTAGTACTGTGACACAATACACAGTTTAGATTGTAGACTTCAAGGGAGTAGTGTCAGATTTTCCCGTTTTCTTCCTGGGAGATGTAATGGAAAGTCGTGTGAAGATAACAATCAAGATAAGGCCTGAAATAAAACAATATTTGATGGATTAATACTCCTCAACAGCATTAGAATTAAAGAGCTTATTTGCAAATAAATTAAACAAAAATGCTGAAAGACTTATGCATTAAAGGGACATAAAACTCAAAATTTTACAATTTAAAAAAGTGAACAATTTCTATATGACAAATACAATTCTTTCTCTTGGTATCCTTTCTTAAAACTTCACTTCTTTCCAATAGGGCATACTGAGGTAGGCTCATAATCATATGTATAACATTGTTACAAACATTGTTGCATACACTTATGGTATATGTTGCTCAAGGCACATACACATGCCTTATCCTACCTCAGTAGACTCTCTTGGAAAGGAGTTAAGTTTCAACAAAAGATTAGAAGAGAAAGAGATACATTAAATAATATAAATTCATTGGACATTTTTCTAAAATGGTATGCTCTGTATGAATCTTGAAAGCTTCATTAACACATCCAAGGCCAGTGAATGATTATATCATATATCAAATGAAAAAATAACTAACCAGTGTTTATTTAGTGCTTCATATAAAAAGGTATTTATACTTCATTCTATGATTTAATAACTCCATGGGCAGAACAATATGCAGTGCAGTTGGTACAGATGCACTGGTGCCTGTCACAGTAGGGGGTTTACCAACAACCTAGTCACATCATCAGGGGTGCCAGCATACAAGCCACCACCAGATGCAGCCACATGACTAGTGCTAATGTGGTCAGTAGGAGGCTTGCATGTACTCTTCTCCCTGACCTCCTTTTTCAGGCTTCTACATGCATCAGTAGCAATACAGAGGTACAGGGACCATGCACTGATATCAAATATAATTTTTCCAAAAAGATCTGCATGATGGGGGCAGCAGGGGTCATGCATTTTTCTTGGCAAGAGCTGGATGCAGGGTCATGCACTTATATCATTTCTGATTTGGGGATGTACTCAGCTTTATTGGTCTGCAGAGGTGATGCATATGACCTGAGATCTTATTTGAAAATGCATCTGGCATAATAGGGGATGCAGGTTCTGTATCTGATGTGAACCCCTTTTGGGCATACAGCTGTCAAAATGTCATTATTTTGGTGTGTATACATCTTTTGTATACTAATCAATGTGGTAGATTCATAGTTGCTTGTGAGGCTGTCAAGGGTCCCTGTTGTGAAGGCAAGATTGTGTTCAAAATTCATTAAGCATAACTTCACCTTTCTGCCATAAACAACTATAGAAAAGTGCCTAATTCATGATATCCTGTGCCTGGTGTGAACCTATTGGTTAACAATTAAAAACATAATTTATGCTTAACTGAGAAATGTCTTTCTTTCTTGGAGGTAAGAAAAAAATAAGAGCAAAAAAATAGGAGCAGGGAAATAAGATGTACTCAAGAAAAAAACAACACCAGAAAAATCATAGGGTAGGGTCTCATGAAATAAATTAATTAATCAGGTAAGCATAAATTATTATTATTATTTTATTTCATACAGCTGGGGGGAGTTCACCATCCATTACTCATGGGAACTAATACCCAACAATAAAGTCTACGAGTAATGAAACATAAAGGGTGGGATTTAAAGGGACAGTCAACACCAGAATTGTTGTTGTTTAAAAAGAAAGATAATCCCTTTATTACCCATTCCCCAGTTTTGCATAACCAACACTGTTTTAGAAATACATTTTTTGCCCCTGTGATTACCTTGTATCTATGCTTCTGCAAACTGTCCCCTTATTTCAGTTCTTTTGACAGACTTGCATTTTAGCCAATCAGTGCTCACTCCAGCACTCCAGCATGAGCTCAATTTTATCTTTATGAAACACATGAAATAATGCCCTCTAGTGGTCTAAATGCATTCAGATTAGAGGCAGTCTTCAAGGTCTAAGAAATTAGCATATGTACCTCCTAGGTTTAGCTTTCAACTAAGAATACCAATTGAACAAAGCAAAATTGGTGATAAAAGTAAATTGGAAAGTTGTTGAAAATTACAATTACAGTTTTTTTTGGACTTGACTGTCCCTTTAAGAAACTTTTTTTTTTCACTGAAAAACTAAATCCACAACCCAAAAAAACCTAAAAAAAAGGGCAAAACCATGCAATGAAAAAATAACCAGCAGGAAATGAATCTTCCTGAGACAACTGCCTGAAGGACTTTCCTACCAAAGACCACATCAGAAGAAGCAAAAACATAAAAATGGTAGAATTTAGTAAAAGTATACAAAGAAGACCAAGCAGCTGCCTTGCAAAGTTGGACAACTGAAGACTCATTCTTAAAAGGCCAAGAAATGGCAACTGATCTAGAAGAATGAGCAGTAATCCGTTAGGGTGGAGGCCGACATGTCTCCACAAAAAACCTTCTCAACCAAGAAGACAAAGAAATAGCAGCAGCTTTCTGCCCTTTCCTGGAACCAAAAAAGCGAGCAAACAAACTATAAAGTTGTCTGAAAACTATAGTAGTGTCAACATAATATTTCAATGCTCTAACAACATCCAAAATATGCAAAAACTCTCTGAAGAATTTAGAGATTAGGACACAAAGAAGGGACAACAATTTTCCATCTAATATAGTCATTAGATACAACCCTAAGAAAGAAAACAAATTTAGTCCTAAAAACTGCATTATCCTTAAAAAAAAAAAGATAAAGAAGATCACATTAAAAGGCAGATATTTCAGAAACCATTTTAGCAGAAGAAATAGGCAAAAGAAAAAAAACCCATTATGCATAGGCTCGAAAGGAGTATCCTGTAAAACCTTCAAAACCAAGATAAAACTCCAAGAAGGAGAAATTTGGTTTAACAACAGGCTTAATTCTAGCCAAAGCCTAAACAAAGCTATGAACATCTGAAAGGTTAGCAAACTTCAAGAGGAAAACAACTGAAAGAGCAAAAATCTGACCCTTCAAAAGAACTGTCGGAAAAAAACTCTTATCCCAACCATCCTACAAAAACGGCAACATCCTAGGAATTCTTAAAAAAAATGCCAGGAAAAACCATAATCCTTACACAAAGAAATAAAGGTCCTCCAAACCTTATAATAAATCTTCCTGGACACAGGCATACAAACCTGTATCATAGTCTTAATAACAGAATCAGAGAACCATCTAACTATTTGTTCAATCTCCATGCCATCAAGCTAAGAGACCAAGCTCAACCAATTAGAATCACTGAAACTCCCTCTATTGGGATTTTGGCATCCTCCCTGGGAAGAAGAACCAGAGGAGGAAAAAAACATAAGCTAGTTAAAATGACTATGGAACTGACAGAGCATCCACAAACACTGCTTGAGGATCCATGGACCTTGCCCAGTACCTGGAAAGTTAGAGATTGAACTGAGAGACCATCAGATCTATTTCTTTGAGACCCCAAAGATCTACTATCTGATTGAAGACATCCAGATGAAGAGACTACTCTCCTGGATGCAAGGACTAATGACTGAGAAAATCTGTTTCCCAGTTGTTCACTCCAGGAAAATGAACAGCAGAAATTTAACAACAGAGGATTTCTGCCCAGGAAAGAATTTGCGCTCCTTCCTTTATGACTAGGGAACTGAGTTCCCCCTTGATGATTGACATATGCTAATGCAGAAACACAGTGTGGCTGAAACCAGAGATAAGATTCCCTTTCCAACAGAAGATAACTCTGAATTGCTCTGATTGTTAAAAAAAATATAATAGGAAACCTTGCCTTTAAGGAAACCAAAAACCCCTTGCACTCTGAGACCCCCAGACTGTCCCCCATCCTAAAAGACTTAAATCTGTAAATATTACAGATCAAGTAGGATGAACAAAAGAAGCCCCAGCATAATAAGCTGATGATTAAGCCACCAAGGTAGAGACTGGCATGTTCTGAAATCTAGATGAATTCTTTAGATATCAGCGTAAAATCCCTGTACCACTGCCAAAGCATACAAAGCTAAATGAAACGACTAACAAAACCTGTTAATATAGCATATATGCTACCCTAAAAGAAGTAAGTTCCTGAACAATACCTCTGATGTTAGTTAAAAATCCCAAAAAAGAATAGGGTGTGCTAATGAAAGCTGCTAATGGAGGTGTAAATATATATGATGTGCGTTGTTTAGTGCAATTTAAACAAAAGAAACCCTAAAAATAAAATTGTAATTAAATTTAATCACAAACAAAACACATAAAAGGAAAATGCATAAAACTTATGTGAAACATAAAAAGCAAATATATAAAAAACCACAGGTGGTATTGGATACTCAAATGTTTAATATTGTAAAGCAAATTTTAGTTGATGTAGAAAAAATTCATATGTCCATCAGAGTAAGTTTATGTCCATAAAAATTAGGATTGCAAGTTGTAAAATATCGATAAAAACAAAGTTTCTATTTCTCATTGAGAAGGAGATTTGCATATTCTGTGAGTATGAGGTTGAATGAAAAAAGGAACAATCGGCTTCTAACTTGACAACTGTGTGCTTATATCAAAAAAGCAAAGATGACTCACCCGGAATTCAAAACTATTTCAGGATTAGTTTCTCCGTGTACTTTATGGCTCTCTTAAGGACTTCACGTCTTGACCAGCCTGTGCTGTATATTTACCTTTGGTGCGGTTGTTACAGCCCGTAGTGTAATGTTATAATTACTGTTTCGTTGGCGTGTGTAAGATCACGTGACAGTTCTTTAGCCAATCAGGATCTCGGATTGCCGGGTGGTCTGTATATCCTTTTAATTTAAATTTCAGTTCCCAGTATAAGTTGCAGAAATGATGGAAAGTTTGTAACAGTGTTACAGTGCCGATGTGATAGCCATCTTTGAGTCTTAATTCCAAATTGAAGACAATAGTACAGAGCGCTCTGTGTGACAGTCTGTTCTTGGAAACAAACACTCAAGGAGTGCAATTAGTAGGATCAACGCATTTCAGCTGGTGCAGCCTTTTTCAAGATGGATTTGTAATGCCCTCATCTCACCTTTTATTTAGGAGAGGTTATTAACTCCTCCTTTCTCCTTGTTTACCTTGTTCATAGTGTTAAAGAGACGGTTACATGTGTGAATGGACACAGTATTTGGAGTCAACACAATGGGGCCTATTTATCAAATGTCTTGCGGACCTGATCTGACAGTGCGGATCAGGTCCGCAAGACATCGCTGAATGTGGAGAGCAATATGCTCTCCGTATTCAGAATTGCACCAGCAGCTCACAAGAGCTGCTGGTGCAACACCGCCCCCTGCAGACTTGCGGCCAATGGGCCACCAGCAGGGGGTGTCAATCAACCCAATCGTCTTTGTGACCGCTGCTCCATACCTTGTGTTTCTGGCGAGTCTGAAGACTAGCCAGAAACACGGGCCGTCAAGCTCCATTTGGAAATTGATAGTTAGGCCCCAATATATTTAACATAAAATAGCATATCAGCACAATAAATACAACATTCTTTAAATTAATTTAAAAATAACTGATGAATAATTAATTAAATTTCATCTAAATAAATCTATTTAAATTTAGAAGAATTTTTCAAAAAATCTGATTTTCAAACATTTTGCTTTACTTAAAAAAGGTTTGAAAAAAGTTTTAAAGAATCTACCTATTCATCTTATATATTAAAGTGGTTATCGCATGTACAAATAAACAAAATAAACAGAATATTGGGTGAACTGAATTCAGCATAAAATGCAAATGAACTTAATATTACATAAATCTAGATGTGAATAGTGACAATAGTGACAATGAATTATCTCTAAATGGTTTTTTTTCTTTTCTTTATAGTTTTTTATTGAGGTTGAAAAAAAAAAGACAGTACAAAATTGCTGTGTATACAGCCAACGTAAAACAGATGGTAGTAATCAACAAGGTCATTGTAATACATAACATTGCGAGATGGTTATATAAGAAAGGAAAAAAATAAAAAAAAATAGAATTATTCATACTGTAATACTGCATTTGTAGTAAAGTAGTACTCAAAATCAACCTCAGTTTTTCTTTATATAAACGAGAAAGTATCACCTGCCTTGGTACTGATAAAGTATAGAATATAAAATATAAACTCCCTTAGTTATAGATAGACTCTGTAGCGAAACCTTCAAACTGGCACATTGGGACACTTTTGGGCCCTATCTTGATCCTAGTAGCTTTAAGGAAGGCAACTGAGAAATGTTTAAAGATTATAGACTCAGCTGGCAAATAATGTTGATCAGTCCTGCTAATCTAAGTAGGGTTGGTAGAGTCAACACTATGGTATTATGCAAGAATAAATACTAAGGGAGTAGTTAAGTTTGCGGTATGGAAAAGAGAAACCGCATATGTGGCCCTCCTAATCTAGGAGGTTCATTTTATGGGCAGTGGGGGGGGGGGGGGGAGGTGGAGGTTTAAGAGCCGGGAATTGCAGGAGCTAGAAAAAGAATTGTACTCTTATATAGAGAGGATTTACTAGAGAGAATTTACATTTAAACCATGTCAATAGATATAGATACCATGGGATTTGGGAGAACAAAATTATTATGGGACAGAATTAAAGGTAAGTTTAAATAATGCCAGAAATTTTAAGTTTGTCTTATTAAGCATATAATGAAAAATTAGTCTTAGTGAGGAAGCTAGAAGGTTGCATAAGTCATTCTTAGACCATAAGATAGTGCTTGAGGTTGAAAAGATAACATTACATACAGATACAGATCTGTTACATCACAAATACATTTCTGCAGGCATAAAATAAAGTTTAAGAGATGGGAAGGTTCTCCTTTAATCTTAGAGGTGCCCTTTGGACCCCAACTTGCTAGTAATGAGTTATATAAATAGAAGAACCCAACTAATATTATCAGCAATTATCCTAAAAATTATAAAATATATGGACAGATATGTTCAACATGGGCATGAATACAAATAAATATACAGGTAACCTCCATTCCATATGTACAGTGAAAACAAGAATAGGTTGCGGTCAGCCAGGAAGGAACCTCTAGGTAAGCCGTAAGGCTAAAACTGCTTCTGAGTTAATAGGATGTATTGTGGCATAAAAAAACATCAGTATATATCCTGTCCCCTGGGCACGGGGCACGGGCCCCATGCCAGACGACAGGAAAATACTAAAAAAAGATGTGCATAATAGCCAACTGTTTTAAGGGGCACAATTCAGTGACCCATATTTAACATGGTAGAGCCAGATATAATATTAAAGAGGTATATAATAGCAGCTTATGGTTACTTAGTAGTAGTCAGCCTGGATGTTTAACCATTCTATCAGGATGAGTTATAAAGTGCAGTAAAGTTAAAGAGGGCACAGCAACACAAATTAGGGGCAGTTGTAATGTGGTTGCTAATCTGTATAACAAACTTATATTTGAACTTAGGTATAAGACACAACAGGAGTACTACGCACCACATGCTAACATGGAGACAAACTACTGAGCATGCCCAAGGCTCGATTCCAAGACCCTGCATCAACATCAGTGCATATAAACAAGCAACATACAATAGCATATAATCAAGTATGCAGAGCAAATCTGTATACAGCAAACTCAACGAATACCTATTAAGATCT
This sequence comes from Bombina bombina, assembly GCF_027579735.1. NCBI lineage: Eukaryota > Metazoa > Chordata > Amphibia > Anura > Bombinatoridae > Bombina > Bombina bombina. The sequence goes on from NC_069499.1 coordinate 1,276,553,936, forward strand.
ATTCTGGTTGCAATAATTCTACAACTAAATGGTTGAGGCAAGGATTGTGCTAAATATAATCTTGTTGCAGGTCTCCACGCATTTATCAGCGGGTGGGCACCGTTTACGTTAATGTAGTATAGGTAAAATTAATAACTAATGAAACGGGCGTATAAACACTTTAGATAATATAACTTACATGTATTCAATCAGCTAACAAATTATAACAGATCAAAGCAGCTGGATAATAAAAGAGTCTTCAGGGCCTTCTTCTGTTTACTGGGCACACTAACTGTAGGCCAAGCAAAATGCAATCCCACTTACAATAATTTAGAACAGTTCTAGGTCATCATTAACTTTAAGTAACTGGATATTAAAAAGAAAAAAAAACATTTGCATTCTACACTATACCATTTGGAGTTATGTACAGTGTGATATATGATCGTTGGGAACAATAAACAAACTGAGGAGTAAAACTATAAAATACTAGCATATAACGGAGAAACAGTAAGCAAACATAAATGTCCACCCATCATGTACTAAACAGTTCAGGAATAGTCAAACAGGCCTCCACCGCAGCCAATGTTACTCAGAAGTCCGCAGAGAGCATAATGGACTTGGTGAAATGCAAGATGATGCCGTTAGCCAATGCCTTTAGGGATTGTTACCTCTGTTCCTGGTTGCAGTTACCGCTCCAGATATCCAGTGAGGTTTGCATATGATTGCACTCGTACTTGTAGGTTTCGTCATACAGCCCCGTGGGAATGAGTCTTCCTGAGAGGATCCGCCATTTTTGCAATATAGTCCCAATCGGGGAGAAATATTACCCTACTAGGTAGTTGAGCCTCGATTACCACTGTATAAATGGCAATACTCCGTTCTTGAATAAGGTCACTGTAAAGTACATTAACATACTGTGGCCCCTGCAATGTTAGTTGTTGTCTCTGGAAAAGGGGCCAGCCGAGGGTTGATCATCGTTTGTTGCATGCTTAGGGATTCCACCATAGTGTTAATGCTTGTTTGAACCATTGTTCTATGCACAGCGAGCTGGGCAGCAAATCTTTGTGTCTCAGGCTTCTCGGCTTCCTCGTCTGAGCTATCCGTGCTGTTTACTGCTTCGGCAGATTGGAACACTCTTTTGAGCGAATTTTAAAATACAGTTTCGTACTCATCTAGGAGGTTGCTGAGCTCCACAATTATATATGCTGCCATATCTATGCTGAGGTTCTATTGCAATACCTGTCCCTGAAGTCAATAAGGCATCAAATAGCTGGGTTCTCCCTTCACTCTGATCTCCATAAGGATTAAAACATGGCCGCTCCCAAGATCATTAATCAGTAGGATAGATATCAGAGTGGCAACATTTCGGCTACATAGCGTCCTACCACTGTAATGTTGAATCCTTAAAACACTAAGCTTTCAGGTGCACGGTGATGATGTGGTATAAAGGTCTGAACGGTCGCCAATCTTGACTTTTATGTAGTCTAGTAAATAGCTAGAGCTGCTGCGATGTGTGACCGTTCAGCCTCAGAGCTGGCTCCGCCCCATCTCTAAATGTTTTTAATTTTAATGTGCTGGATATTCTTATATATATTAGATAATATTATATGATACATTAACATCAGATAATACTAAAAAAATTTTTTTTAAAACAATGTTAAATTAAATTAAGTGTGTCTATTTAAGTGAATAAGAATTAAGAATAAGGTCAGAAGTCATAATTAAAGTGCATGGTGTTATTCATACTATTTATTCTGTCTCCAGAATTTCTTTGTTATTTGAAATAGAATATTAATTCCAGAGTAATTGAGTTCAACCTATAGAATTTTTAGCAGGATGTCAAATCATTAGAATTAAGTTGTTATTCCATAATTGAGTTTAAATCTAATTCGGCATTCAAACCTAATGGTTCTAAGGTTTTAAATTGAAATATTAGTTCTGCTTCTACACGTAAAAGTTTTTTTATTTAGATCACCCCCCTCTCCAATTATTTGTTATTAATTGAGGCCTTTAGTGTCTTGGCTATGAAATTCTTTAAAATGTCTCGATAATAGATGTCCCGTGAAACCATGCTCTATGTTGAACAGGTGTTCCCGGATCCTGTCTTTGAGGGGACGGGAGGTCAGGTACACCACATTTCTGTCAGTGCACCTGATACAATCTCTTATTTCAAAATCTTTCTTTGTGATACATGATTTTACTATTTTAGTTTTATTACTGAAATTACACGCCTTACAGCTGAAACAAGAAAAGAATCCTCTTAGTTTTTGGGACAAAAGATCTCTTTCTATGAAATTTTTCTTAGAATCTTTAAAAGCACTAGGAGCTAATATATTTTTTAAGTTTATGTCTTTTTTAAAGACTACTGCTGGTTTTTCTGGTAGTAGTTCTCCTATTATTGGATCTCTTTGTAGAATATACCAGTATTTATTAAAAATGGATCTAATTTGGTGATGATTTATATTATAGTCTGTTATGAACGGAATCTGAACTTGAGGTTGTTTTCTCCTTCCTTTTCAATAGATCACTCCTATTTTTTATTCTAGCTGTCATTTTTTGCTTTTTCTATTTGAGCTTCGTTATAACCTTTCTCCAAGAATTTCTTCTCTAGATATAATGCTTGTTCATCATAGTTCTCTAGTGCTGTATCATTTTTTCTAATTCTAGTAAATTGATTACAGGGGATATTCTCCACCCATTTTTTGTAGTGACAACTCTTACTGTGTACGTAATTATTAGATTCCACTTTTTTGAAATATGTTTTTGTATGAATCTCTTGATCAATAATCTCAATTTTTATATCAAGATAGCTCAGAGTTTACTTTGTCCGTATGTAAAATTTAAACCAAAAGTACTATTACTCAGAGATCTTCAATAATAATTCAAAAAGTTCAAGATCTCCCTCCCATATAGTAAAAATATTGTCTATAAATCTGCGATAGAGCACCAAGTTCCCATCCCAAGCTCCGATATAGATAACCATATCTTCCAGATGACCCATAAAAAGTTTAGCGTAGCTTGGGGCAAACTTGGTGCCCATCGCTGTGCCCTGTACGAAAAATTGGTCATCAAAGACAAATGAATTATTTTCAAGAATAAACTTTATACAGGTTTTAACAAAATCTATTTGTTAATAACGAAGTTTACCTTCTTTTGTCAAATGGTAATCTATGGCCTTTAATCCCAAATAATGTTTTATATTAGTATAGAGAGAACATACATCACAAGTTATAAGTGTGTAACTTTCTTTCCATTTCACTGTTTGTAGAATATTTAAGAAAACTCTTGAATCTTTGAGATATGAAGGAAGTTTTATGACATAATGTTGCAGAAAATGATCTATGTATTCTGAAAGGTTTGCGGTGACTGAATTAATCCCTGAAATATAGGCCTTCCCGGTGAGTTTATTAAACATTTATGAATTTTGGGTAAATAATAAAAGGTAGGTATTCTTGGATGATTAACTAATAGAAACTCATACTCTTTGTTGTTAATTATACCTGTATTATGAGCTTTTTTAAAAAAGAGTTTCTAATTCTTTTTTTCTGTTTATTTATAGGGTTGAAAGAATTTTTTTTATATGTTAGAGCAGTGATTTTCAACCTTTTTTTTGCCGTGGCACACTTTTATACATGAAAAAATCATGCGGCACACCACCATCCCAAAATTTTACAAAATAACACATTGTAACTTAATACAGTGTGTGTATATTATATATATATATATATATATATATATATATATACACACACACACACACTGTGCTGTCATGCCATGCCTCCTACAAACTATACATGACATATTGACATTAATTCACAAACAATCATAATGATTGTCTGTGAATGAATGTCAATATGTCATGGCTGTAAATGACGCCTGATGAGCCTGTCACATACCTCCCAATATTTCAAAATTTTAAATAGGGACACCCCCGCACTAGGAAAAGTCCCCTCCCCCCATCAGTCATCATCTCACTCAAAATAAAAAACAAGCAAAATTTAAAAAATATGTCACATTGTTGTCAGTCTGCAGCGGCACACCTGTGGATCTCTCACGGCACACTAGTTTGCCACGGCACACTGGTTGAAAAACACTGTGTTAGAGTATCTTCTAATAATCTTAGTGCTTCTTTTTTGTAATCTGTTTTGTCTAAAATAACAATGCCTTTGTCGGCTTGTTTTATTATGATATCTTTATTAGACTTTACATTTTTTAGGGTTTCCCATTCTTTTTTATTAAGATTCATTTTTTGATATTAATCAACATTAATTTTTTCTATATCTTGTTTCACCATCTTTTCAAATAATTCCAGGTTTTTCCCTTTATCTGTAACTTTATAAAAGTTAGAGTTTAGTTTCAAATTAGTTCATTGGAAGTTATTTTTGTTCTTATATTCTAGTTCTCTTGTTACAGGGGTCTTTAAAAAATATCTTTTCTGTGTTGCACTTCTGATGAATCGGTTTACATTAATTAAAGTGCTTAATTTATCTAGTTTTGCTGAAGGTGTAAAAGACAAAGCTCTTTGTAATATGTTGCATTCTTCATCATTTAGTTTGACTGAACTTAAGTTGAAAATATTTTTGTTTTCATTTTTTATTTAATTCGTTTTTGTTGTTCTAATTGGTCCTCTTCCTCTACATCCTCTCTTGCTCTTTTTTTATTTTTAATCTTTTTATCTTTTTTGGATCTTCCTCTAAAAAGATTTTGATGTGTCTCATGATGCCCTTGTCTTGACCATTTTTTAGGGGTATCCCAATTTCTATAATCATGGTTATTTTCCCTGAAATTTTGTCTGTCATATTTGTTTCTAGGTGAGGTGGTGAATTGGTGAATTCAGATCTGTTGTCTCTATAAGGGTATCTATCATATCCATCTTTAAAAGATGTCTTTCTATTCCTCCAATTTGAATTATCATGTTGGTGCCAATTAGCATGATTATCCTTTATATCATAATAATTACCTCTATTTGAAGTGTGTCTTTCACTATACTGGGGTTGCCGATTATTATAATAATTTTGTTAGTGAGCTGGTTTGGATCTCCAGTTAATATTTTCCCAGTTTTTATTCTGGATATTATATGGTCTATTAGTAAATTTCTTGGTTTTATTGTAATTATTGTGATTTACACTATTATTTTGTCTATGATCTCTTGTATTTAAACTATATATAGGTTTTTCCTCTCTTTTCTTTGAGAACAACTTCCATTTGTCATCTTTTATTGGTTGTGATTCTATATTGCAATAATTCAGGACAAAAAAGAGCCACAAAAGATCTGTTCTTGATAAGCGAAGAAAGTTATTTATTCAGAGGTGTGATATCAGGTACATACAAAAGAACACCTGATGCGTTTCGCACATGTGTATATGCGCTTCATCAGAGCATCGGCATACATTGTTGCTTTATATGTGATTCTATATTGGAAGAGGATTCAATAGGAGTATCTATATTATTATCTTTCTCTGGTGTTATTTTAGAGTAATAATCTGATAAATCTCTGTTCATTTTTTTATTTTTAATTTCTAGTACATCTTTCTTAATAACTTTTAAACGTGCAATAATTTCATTTTGTAATGATTTAAAAAGTTCATCTTCACTAAAAGGTGATAATTCATTACTTAGATAATTTCATTTATCTTCAAATTCCCTAAGTGTAATATTACGTGATTTTATTATGATTTTCTTTAAATTTAAGGAGGCTTCTCTTAAAGTATTATAACACTCAATCTGCAAAGATTCTTGCAAATCGAAGGTGCAATTCTTAATGAGTCTTAATCCTCTAGGTACCATATTTAAGTTTAGATATCTTTGTAAATAACTGACCTCAAGCTTTTGTTTCAGCTCTTTAGTCATAATCCTTTCAACATCTTCACAAATATCTTTTATATCTAAATTGTAAGACGGTATATTGTTTCCATATTTTCTATTTGTTCAATATCTGATAGCATGGAGTTTCTGGTTGTAAAAATATCCATTTTAGGATTTATTTGTTAAACCACCTAATGAAAAAAATAATATATATATATATATATATATATATATATATATATGTATATATTGAACAAATAGAAGTTAAAAATGTTGTTATAAAAAGTATATATTGACCAATTACAATAGGGGTGGGAACCTCCAACAGGTACAGGAAATTAAGTTAAATTAAACGACTAACAAAACATGCTAATATAGCATAGATGCTACCCTAAAAGAAATAAGTTCCTGAACAATACCTCTGATGTTAGTTAAAAATCCCAAAAAAGAATAGGGTTTTTTGAAAGCATACAAAGCTAAAGAGTCCTCATGAGGAATCCAACAACAGAACAGCATCCAAAGTCGCAAACATGAGACCTAACAACTCCATGTAAAGTGAGACTGAGGGAAACAAAAGAGACTGAAGGGTTAGACAGGCAGACACTATCTTAATTCTCCTTAGATCTGTCAAGGAAAGACTGATGGAAACTGAATCTATCTGAATCCCAGAAACAACAACCTTAGTCTGAGGAACCAGCAAACGCTTTGGAAAAATTATTTTCCAACCATGTAGTTGAAGAGAAAACAACAGTCTGCTGGTGTGAGAACCTGCTAAATGAAAAGACGAAGCTTAAACCAAAATATTGTCCAGAAAAGGAAACACTGCAATACCCTGAGTTCTTATCGCAGACAAAAGGGTACCCATGACCTTGGAAAATATTTTCGGAGTTGAACCCAGACCAAACTATAGAACCAAAAACTGAAAATGCTAGTCCAGAAAGGCAAACCTAAGAAACTTATAATGTTCCTTGAGAATAGGAACACGAAGATAAGCATCCCATAAATATATTGTAGACATAAACTAACAATGCAAAACAAAAGGCAGAAAAGTCCAAAGGGTCTCTATTTAGAAAGGAATAAAGAAAAGGTTAGAATAAAACCCCATTGCCTGTACCAACAAAGGGACAGGAACAATCAATAACTCCCATAGATTCTAGATCTAAAACTGACTAAAAAAGGCCTGAGACTTCACAGGATTTCTCAGAACACTGGACAGAAAAATAACCTTCCTGAGGAAGTCCTCATTCTGAAGTCTATTCAATAACCCTGGGAGAATATATTTTGAGCCCAGGGACCTGAACAGACTAAAACCAAGTTTCCTTGGCAGTAGATTTATTGGACTACTCAAACTTGGTCCAATTAGAACTTAGCCAGTGAAGGAATCAGATTTCTGTGCCCTTTTCTAACAACAGGGACAAAAACGATTCGGAGATTAAAATGTACCCTTGGACTTCTAGTCCTGAGCTCCTTTACCTTCCATCACATTAAAAATAATAGAGTCCAAACCAGAACCAAATAAAATTTTTCCCTGAAAAGAAAGAGGTAAAATTCGGGATTTAGAAACCATATCAGCAGACCAAAACTTAATCATAAAACGCTTTAGAAACTACTGCCTAAGATATACTTATTATAAAACTTGATGACGACAAAAATAGCATCACAAATGAAAGCAAAAGCACATCCGAGCAACTCTATAAAGACTTAAAAAAGCTTCACTAGTAGAATCATCAGGAAACTGCTCAAAAATACTATTTTCCAAAAGTAAGAAGCGGCAGCCACATCAGTAATAAACACTGCTAATGTAAAAGATAACCTGCTTGCTTAAAAAAGCCTCCTATGGAAGGTATAGTGGTATGTATAGCAAGAGTAGAAATAACCCTATCCACTTTGGGAATAGTTTCCCAAATTGTAACATTGAAGGCTAAAAAAGATACATTTCCTTAAATAGACAATCTACTCCAAAATATTTATTGTTTAAAAAGATAGACAATCCCTTTATTACCCATTCCCCATTTTTGCACAGCCAACATGTTTATATTAATATACTTTTTACCTCTGTGATTACCTTATATCCAAGCCTCTTCTGACAGCCCCCTTATCACATGGTTATTTAATTATTATCTATTGACTTACATTTTAGCCAATTAGTGCTGCATCATCCACAACTCCACAGGAGAGAGCAGTTATCTATATGGCACACATAAATTAGCAGTCTCTTGTTATGAAATGTTAATTAAAAAAAACATGTGCTAAGAGTCTATAATGGCTTAGAAATGTAGAGGTTTAAATGTTATAAAATATATTAATATAACAATGTTGGTTGTGCAAAGCTGGGGAATGGATTCTAAGGTGTTAGCTATCTTTTTAAACAATAACAATTTTGGAGTACACTGTCCCTTTAAACCTTGCAGAGGTATTAAAAGGCATACCTGGTTTAGCCCTGTGTCTGGAAATAACCTCAGAGAACACATCAGGGATAGGAAATACATCAGGTGATTTAACCATAGGTGTAAAAACAGAATTTAAATGGTTAAACGGCTTTTCCTCATCTGCTTCAGAACCTTAACCTCTAAAGGGCCAGATTATAAGTCGTGCAGTAAATTGAAATTTACCTTTAGCGAAAACCTCTAGCATTATGGTTTTTGAGATTCTCGTGATCTGCTGGTATTACAAGTTGAAAAAAATACACACATCAGTAGAATCACAAACATCGCTAGCAGAGTTTTGGTGTGTTTGTTTATGTGTTCTCCCATAGAAATCAATGGAGAAAAAAATGGAAAAAGAAACACCTTACCATAAGCCCCTAGTCTAATAACTCCTAATCCGCCATTCCTCCAGAATGCAAACACTAACTAAAACTGCTAAAACTGTTAACCCCTAAACCGCCATCCCCCACATCCCAAACGACATAAACTATTAACCCCTAAACCGCCATCCCCCCACATCGCAAACTATCTAAATAAATTATTAACCCCTAAACCGCCATCCCCCACAACACAAACTATCTAAATAAATCATTAACCCCAAAACTGCCATCTCCCCATAACGTAAACTATCTAAATAAATCATTATCCCCAAAACCACCATCCCCCCACAAATCACAGTAATAAACTAAAAACTAAATCCTCTAACCTAACTTAACCCCAATTAAAATACACATACATTAAATTAAAACTATACTACCTTAAAAAATTAAAACTTACCTTACAATAAAATTGAAACCAAAACTCACCCTAACAAAATCTAACATTACTTAAAAAAAAAAAAAACATTACAAAAAATAAAAAACCTAACATTACAATAAATAAAAAAAAACTAACAATTACACAAAAAAGCCTACCAATACAAAAAATAACAAAAGCTACCCTTACAAAAATTAACAAATGAAATTACCCCCAAAAATATTCCTATTCTAATACCCCCCCAAAAACACCCCAAAATTAAAAAAAAAACCCTATTCTACATATAAACTACCAACAGTCCTTAAAAGGGCTTTTGTAGGGCATTGCTTTCGGCATCAATCCATACTGTGATCAAAGAGCTCTTGTAATTTAGATTTACAGCACAACTTTATTTTTGGTTATTTTCGGCTAGATTACGAGTTTTGCGTTAGGCTTAAAAAGCAGCGTTAGCTGGTCCTAACGCTGCTTTTTAACGCCCGCTGGTATTATGAGTCTTGAGGGTACAGGCTCACCGCTCACTTTTTTGGCCAGACTTGAAAATACCGCAAATCCACTTATGTAAATTGCGTATCCTAGCATAGCGCCGGTATTACGAGTCTGTCAAAAAGTGAGCGGTAGGCCCTCTTCTATCAAGACTGGTACCGCATTTTAAAGTCAGTAGTTAAGAGTTTTACACTACAACGCCGTAGCATAAAACTCTTAACTAAAGTGCTAAAAAGTACACTAACACCCATAAACTACCTATTAACCCCTAAACCGAGGCCCTCCCGCATCGCAAACACTAAAAAAAATGTTTCAACCCCTAATCTGCCGAACTGGACATCGCCGCCACTATAATACATATATTAACCCCTAAACCGCCGCACTCCCGCCTCGCAAACATTAGTTAAATATTATTAACCCCTAATCTGCCGTCCCTAACATCGGCGACACCTACCTACATTCATTAACCCCTAATCTGCCGCCCCCAACATTGCCGCCATTATACTAAAGTTATTAACCCTTAAATCTAAGTCTAACCCTAACCCCCCTAACTTAAATATAATTAAAAGAAATCTAAATAAAAATTACTATCATTAACTAAATTATTCCTATTTAAAACTAAATACTTACCTATAAAATAAACCCTAAGCTAGCTACAATATAACTAATAGTTACATTGTAGCTATCTTAGGGTTTATTTTTATTTTACAGTCAAGTTTGTATTTATTTTAACTAGGTAGAATAGTTATTAAATAGTTATTAACTATTTAATAACTACCTAGCTAAAATAAATACAAATTTTCCTGTAAAATAAAACCTAAGTTACACTAACACCTAACACTACACTAAAATTAAATTAATTCCCTAAATTAAATACAAATTAATACAATTAAATAAAATTAGCTAAAGTACATAAAACCCCACTAAATTACAGAAAATAATAAACAAATTACAAGATTTTTAAACTAATTACACCTAATCTAATCCCACTAACAAAATACAAAAGCCCCCCAAAATAAAAAGCAGCCCTACCCTACACTAAATTACAAATAACCCTTAAAAGGGCCTTTTGCGGGGCATTGCCCCAAAGTAATCAGCTCTTTTACCTGTAAAAAAAAATCACAAATCCCCCCCCAACATTAAAAGCCACCACCCACACAACCAACCCTACTCTAAAACCCACCCAATACCCCCTTAAAAAAACCTAACACTATCCCCTGGAAGATCACCTTACCGGGAGAAGTCTTCATTCAACCGGGCCGAAGTCCTCAACGAAGCTTGGAGAAGTCTTCATCCAAGCGGGGCGAAGTGGTCCTCCAGACAGGCAGAAGTCTTCATCCAGACGGCATCTTCTATCTTCATCCATCCGGCGCGGAGCGGGTGCATCTTCAAGACATCCGACACGGAGCATCCTGTTCATCCGACGGCTAGCACTGAATGAAGGTTCCTTTAAATGACGTCATCTAAGATGGTGTCCCTTCAATTCCAATTGGCTGATAGAATTCTATCAGCCAATCGGAATTAAGGTAGAAAAAATCCTATTGGCTGATGTGTGGGTAATTAGGGGTGGGGTTATTTTCACCTGTGTGTGCCTTGCAAGCCTATAAATTTAGCACAGTAACTCTGTTGAGATTGCTCTAAGCGGGTCTGCTGTATTGAATCTCTGTTAAAGTAAGATTGTCTGTTTAAGTATAATAGTTATCTAGCCAAGCTAATTTATAAATATTTTGCTTTGCAAGGGTTGCATTTTATAAAACAAAACTGTTTGTTGGTTTGTATCTATCCATTTTTTTTTTTAAAAAAATTTCTATTTTTTTTCTTGTTTCTTGTGTGGGTAATTAGGGATGGGGTTATTTTCACCTTTGTGGGCCTTGCAAGCCTATTAATTTAGCACAGTAACTCTGTTGAGGTTGCTCTAAGTGGGTCTGCTGTATTGAATCTCTGTTAAGGTAAGATTGTCTGTTTAAGTATTATAATTAGCTAACCAAGCTAATTTATAAATATTTTGCTTTGAAAGGATTGCATTTTATAAAACAAAACTGTTTGTTGGTTTGTATCTAACCATTTTTTTTTTTAAATTTGTTTTCTTGTTTCCTGTGTGGGTAATTAGGGGTGGGGTTATTTTCCCCTGTGTGGGCCTTGCAAGCCTATAAATATAGCACAGTAACTCTGCTGAGCTTGCTCTAAGTGGGTCTGCTGTATTGAATCTCTGTTAAAGTAAGATTGTCTGTTTAAGTATAATAGTTAGCTAACCAACGGCTAGATTTAGAGTTCTGCGGCCAAAGGGGTGCGTTAGCTACGCGTGTATTTTTTCCCCCGCACCTTTTAAATACCGTTGGTATTTAGAGTTCTCTGAAGGGCTGCGTTAGGCTCCAAAAAGGGAGCGTATAGCATAATTTACCGCCACTTCAACTCTAAATACCAGCGGTGCTTACGGACGCGGCCAGCTTAAAAAACGTGCTTGTGCACGATTTCCCCATAGGAAACAATGGGGCAGTTTGAGCTGTAAAAAAACCTAACACCTGCAAAAAAGCAGCGTTCAGCTCCTAACGCAGCCCTATTGTTTCCTATGGGGAAACACTTCCTAAGTCTGCACCTAACACCCTAACATGAACCCCGAGTCTAAACACCCATAACCTTACACTTATTAACCCCTAATCTGCTGCCCCCGCTATCGCTGACCCCTGCATATTATTATTAACCCCTAATCTGCCGCTCCGTACACTGCCGCAACCTACATTATCCCTATGTAACCCTAATCTGCTGCCCCTAACACCGCCGACCCCTATATTATATTTATTAACCCCTAATCTGCCGCCCCCAACGTCGCCGCCACCTACCTACAATTATTAACCCCTAATCTGCTGACCGGACCTCACCGCTACTCTAATAAATGTATTAACCCCTAAAGCTAAGTCTAACCCTAACACTAACAACCCCCTAAGTTAAATATAATTTAAATCTAACGAAATAAAATCAAATCTACAATTATCTACAATTATATACACTAAACTAAATTACAAAAACAAACAAACACTAAATTACAAAAAAAACCCCACTAAATTACAAAAAATAAAAAAAGATTACAAGAATTTTAAACTAATTACACCTACTCTAAGCCCCCTAAAAAAATAACAAAGCCCCCCCCCAAAAAAAATGCCCTACCCTATTCTAAAATAAAAATTGTAAAGCTCTTTTACCTTACCAGCCCTTAAAAGGGCCTTTTGTGGGGCATGCCCCAAATAATTCTGCTCTTTTGCCTGTAAAAAAAACCATACAATACCCCCCAACATTAGAACCCACCACCCACATACCCCTAATCTAACCCAAACCCCCCTTAAATAAACCTAACACTAAGCCCCTGAAGATCTCCCTACCTTGTCTTCACCATGCCGGGTATCACTGATCCGTCCAGAAGAGGGTCCGAAGTCTTCATCCTATCCGGCAAGAAGAGCTCCTCCAGAGGGTCCAAAGTCTTCATCCTATCCAGGCAGAATAGGAAATCCGGACCGGCAGACATCTTCATCCAGGCGGCATCTTACCAGCCCTTTTAAGGGCTGGTAAGGTAAAAGAGCTTTACAATTTTTATTTTAGAATAGGGTAGGGCATTTTTTTATTTTTTGGGGCTTTGTTATTTTTTTAGGGGGCTTAGAGTAGGTGTAATTAGTTTAAAATTCTTGTAATCTTTTTTTATTTTTTGTAATTTAGTGTTTGTTTTTGTAATTTAGTGGGTTTTTTTTTGCAATTTAGTTTAGTTGATATAATTGTAGATAATTGTAGATAGTTTATTAAATTTATTTATTGATAGTGTAGTGTTAGGTTTAATTGTAACTTAGGTTAGGATTTATTTTACAGGTAATTTTGTAATTATTTTAACTAGGTAACTATTAAATAGTTCTTAACTATTTAATAGCTATTATACCTGGTTAAAATAAATACAAAGTTGCATGTAAAATAAATATTAATCCTAACATAGCTACAATATAATTATTATTTATATTGTAGCTATATTAGGGTTTATTTTACAGGTAAGTATTTAGCTTTAAGTAGGAATAATTTATTTAATAAGATTTATTTTATTTTGTTAGATTTAAATTATATTTAATTTAGGGGGGTGTTAGGGTTAGGGTTAGACTTAGCTTTAGGGGTTAATACATTTATTATAGTAGCGGTGAGGTCCGGTCGGCAGATTAGGGGTTAATAATTGTAGGTAGGTAGCAGCGACGTTGGGGGGGGCAGATTAGGGGTTAATAAATATTATGTAGGGGTCGGCAATGTTAGGGGCAGCAGATTAGGGTTACATAGGGATAATGTAGGTGGCGGCGGTGTGCGGTCGGCAGATTAGGGGTTAAAAAAAATTAATAGAGTGTCGGTGATATGGGGGGGCCTCGGTTTAGGGGTACATAGGTAGTTTATGGGTGTTAGTGTACTTTAGAGCACAGTAGTTAAGAGCTTTGTGAACCAGCGTTAGCCCAGAAAGCTCTTAACTCCTGGCTTTTCTCTGCGGCTGGAGTCTTGTCGTTAGATTTCTAACGCTCACTTCAGCCAAGACTCTAAATACCAGCGTGAGAAAGATTCCATTGAAAAGATAGGATACGCAATTGGCGTAG